>NC_051183.1:128667308-128687307 GCF_013339695.2 Rhipicephalus sanguineus | reverse complement strand
ATGGGCGGAACAAAAGTATAGCAAAATAGGTGGAGCACTCTTCTGTCGTTGCACGTGTTTGCTGAATTGGCTGTTTTGTGAGAAATCATGGACTCTAATGACAGAACGGATGAAAGCGCCGGACGACGATATCCAAAATGGGCAAAACAAACGAGGAAAAAATCGTGGGACTGTTTTGATTGGAATGGCTCAGGGTGCCGGAATTGAAAGGATGGCTTGAAGAGCACGCGACTACAGAAGCGAAATGCGCATCCTGTGGCGTGATAAATAAATGCGGTAAGAGTGAACATTATGAAACCGCGAAACACCAGACGGCTATCAGATTGATAGACGACATGCTGCCGAAAAGTATTATGTTCGAGAAAGCCCACGTTGAAAATGACCCGTTAAAGACGGCAGAGATCAAACTCGCAGTGTTCTTCGCTGCACAACACGTGACATATGTGAAGTTGTTGATAACCTTGTGCAGCTCTCGAAAGAAATTTCTCAATCCAAAATAGTAGGTAAAGTGACATTGGCCGAAAGAAAAATGAATTAAAATTTTGAAGAGCATTCTCGGAAACAGTGCGACGGACGACTCAGTTAAGTCGGTACGAGAAACGGAGCTTTCTATTTTATTCGATGAAACCACCGATATGAACAGCCAGAAACAACTGTGTATATTTGTACAGCCTGTAGACAAGCCTTCGGGATGGGTGAAGAAATATTTCTTGCAAGTTGTTCAAGTTAATGCCGCCTACGGGACAGCTGAAAGTGTGTTATCAGCCCTCGAACACTGCTTCGAAAAGAGAGGCATGCGACTAAAAATATCATAGGGCTTGCATCTGATAACGCGAGCTTTATGGTTGGAAAGCATAACTCGGTAAGTACCCTCTGATGGAAGTCCATATGCATCTGGTCGTTATTCGATGCGTATGCCACTCAGGCATCTTGCTGCAAGTGTTGCTGCTGCATGCCTACCGAGGGATGGAGCAGCAACAAACTCCCTTGGGGACTAAACAAGACCATGGCACTCAGAAAAAATAATACTTTTCTTTTTATACAGCGGCCATGTCTACAGAAATGCGTGCGTACAGCATTTCTTCCGCACCGCACAGGGAATTTTCATGCCTCTGATTGGGAATCCTTCGGCGCGTGACTGACTGTAGTCACGCCAAACCAATTGTAGTATATATAAAACTAACGAAGAGGCCGCAAGAGCGCCGCCACAGTGGCACGTAAATCATACGGTTCATGACTTGCATTTTATGGTTTTCATGTGATGACCTGTCATTTATATTCGCCATACATTCATGATATGCCACATCAATGTTAGTATAGATCTCTCTAACTAAACGCCCCGGAGAGCAGAATGTCGTAAGCGGCTAGATAGATAGATAGATAGATAGATAGATAGATAGATAGATAGATAGATAGATAGATAGATAGATAGATAGATAGATAGATAGATAGATAGATAGATAGATAGATAGATAGATAGATAGATAGATAGATAGATACGTTCAACGTAGCAGAAGTTCGTCGAGAAAAGCTTCGAATTTAATAAACGCCGAAAGCCGAGCGCGTAAATGCCGCGCAGTTGGCATTTCTTTGTCGCGTTTTAGAGCGCGTGCGTGCGCGTGCCGGCAAGTGAAAACTGCCGCTATGTCTTTCCTAATCAGTTAGAGAACAACGGTATGCTTCATTCGGGGCTGATAAAGTACACGCAGTCGGTAAAGCAGGCAATATTTCACGTGAAGTCAACGCCGCGCCGCCGCAGCTTCAGCCATCTGGAACAAATATGGCGGCGGGCCGGACGGACGGTCACCGTACTTTACCCGCTCTAGTGATTTTATGCAGCGGCTGCCTACAGCGCCATTAACCAACAGCTAAAGAAAGCACGGCCGCTTTTGACGGCATGCCCTGTTGCGAGACCGGAGCTGGAGCGTAGTCTAGCCGAGCTTGTCCACCGGCCATGGCTCAGTATTTTGTTTGCCAATAGATGACGCCAAAAGCGGACGTGGTTTCTTTAGCTGTTGGTTGATGGCGCTGTAGGCAGCCGCCGCAGAGCGTAGGCCACGAACTCGCATGATCTCTTACATATACGACGACAGTGTACAATTTTTGCGTTCACGCAAGTGAGTTGATCCAATGAATAGCCGCTTTTGTAAGCCCCTTTGTAACCGTCATAGCATGTCGAAGGGGCATCGCCTTGCTTTGGAGAAGTCGCCTCTCGGTCAGCTGACGACCGACTAAAGGCCATTCTCCAATTATTAATACGAAAGCTTTGGTGACTGATGAAACGCGAAAATTTACCGTAGGTGTATCCCGTCGGTGGTGTTTACAAGATTGATGCAACAAATCGTCATGTGATAAAGTGACAAATGACCAAACTATGTGACTTCATTCTGACGTCAGTATGCCGTCGTATAAATTGTCCCTTTGTCACTTGCCACGCATAACTTGTCACGTTTTATGACTATGCCGTCGTAAAATTTGTGACGTCACCACATAGCATATCGTTTCTTGTGCAGTGGCTGGATTACTGTTCTAGGCGCTGTAGTTCCTGGGCCAAAATGTGGGTCGATCACGGACATAGGCGTATCTATCGGGGGGGCAAGGGGGGCGCTAGCACCCCCCCTGAGAAATGTCCCCCCATTTTCGACAGTGGTTATTGTCGACTGCAGACTGGGAAACTAAAGGCTCGAACACACGTACGCGTTGCAGCGCGTCAACGCGTGACTTATTGACGCGGCGCCGCATCAAAAAGTCACGCGTTGACGCGCTGCAACGCGCACATGTGTTCGGGCCTTAAAGGGGCCCTGCAACACTTCTTGAGCAGGGTCAAAAAGCGCTGCCAATCGGTAGTCGAGGCTCCCGAGAACACGCGAGCCAAATATAATAGCGAAGCGAGCGGCCTGGAATTTACAATAAATTCTCAAAGTCAGCTGAAGATCGCTTCCTCTTCTCTCGACAAATGATGTATTAGTCCGCAATATATGACGCGATTGTCGGCAGTTCCTCCATTGGCTGGTGTTATAATCACGATAACACCCTCATTATCACCTTCGTTGTTAATATTGAGCTCAATAAGTAGATAATATGTATGTTTATATTGTGTTATGCCGTTAAAACACCGAACAAACAATAATATTAGCGCTTCCGGTCTCACCGACAGCGCGTCTGCTCGTAGTTGCGTGGTTGCGTTTTCTTCACCATGCGCAGTGCCGAAATCGTGAATATTTCTGTGCTTTTGACCATCGCCGGTTGCCGTTGAGAGTGGCAGCCGTTCGAGTGTTGCCTCGTCAGCTGGAAACTGCATCGTCGGCACGTTCTCACGACGGACCGAGGCAGCGGTGCAGCATTTCTCCGATAACAATGCTGGCACCGGCTAGCTTAGGATACCTGTGTTCGCTGTATGGCGAGAGTCCCGTTCGCTGTCTGTTCAGTATGTCCTCGAGCCTTACCTCGGCGTATCCTCCCCGTAGTCTCAGGTACCGGAGAAACCGCGACACAGCAACCAAGCAGACTCGCATTTTCACGGTAGCTGCAGACAGCCGGGGGATGGGTCCGCGCCGGCCCGATGCCCCACGATCCTTTCTTCTAGTCTTTAATTCTTTGTTGTTAGCCCGCACTCGCTGTGCGCCCGCATTCGAAGAGCAAACAACATCGAAGTACCGCCACTGGGAGAAGGGTGCACGCAGCTTTGCCGTGTTGAATACGATTCAAGTGCGAGCAGTGCGACGAGGCGATGTATCGGAGTGTGGGTCGAAACCCATCTCAGCTGTCATTCGTTCCAAACGCGCACGCAGGTTTGCGTCCATGGTTGGCAGAGCGATGAAAACACTACGGCTGTTCGAGGTGCACACCCAACATTACCAAACCGACTCGCAGTTTTCAAGCACGCGCGATACACGGTGCGATGGCCTCCGCTCGACGATGAGGGCGCCAGCTGACCGGAAGTGGCGCCACAGACCACGTGATTGCGCCGAGACACCAGAGAGAAAAAAATGAAGAAAAAAAATGTCGCCGGCGCTGACGTAACTCTTCGGCGCCTCCTCGCATCTCCGACCTCCCTCCCTTCACGCCCCGCGCAGCTTTCCGCGCGCTCGCGGCGTGGAGTTGAGGGAGAAAGCTGCGGAAGATGATCTCTATAATTTGGTAACACCACTTAGACTTGACGGATTCGAAACATTTTTGCGGCATATGACTCGTGAAGAGTCATACGTCAATAATGAGACTATTCCAATATAACTAAGAAAGGTGTTGCAGGGCCCCTTTAACAAGTCACGCAACGTTTTACTTGAACGCAGCAATAACGTAATTTTGAAATAACATTTGTCCTACGATTCTGCTGTGACGACTGTCCTCAGTGTGTCATGACCACGCACTGTAGGCTACCTGCGGTCCGGGCTGCCTATTCCACGCCTGTGCATCTTGCGCTCGAGCATTGCAGAGGAGGCTATCGCTTAGCAGGGGCTCTATAACATTACGGCAATCTGTCATGATTTTATTTGTCTCTGCCTGGCCTGAAATTTAAATTGGGCAGTAACCAGTAAACGTTTTATAGCCCGATCAAACGCTCAACTTTTTCAGGAAAGTCGGTTTTTTTTATTTGAAAAGGAATAGCATCGCCACTGCTCCGTATTGAAGCTGCTATGAGTTGGTGAGTGCACAGAAGTGTCCAGTATTTTAGTTATGCCTAGCCAGAACAGCTAAAATAGATTCCCACTTTAATTTCCGATTAGTCTGTTTTACTTGGCTTATCATATGGTAGCTTGCAGCGATCGTGGCGGCTTGTAACAAGGCAGTGGACTCGAGTGCATTGAGAAACCCAGCTATCGAGTTTGCCCCGTTACTTGATCTACCTCACCAAGGAGATGATCAGCGTCCACGGTTTTGTAGGCTAAGAAGCCTTCCTACCTGCAAAGGATTGTATTTGTTCCTAATAATGTTTATTTCTCTACCTGTTTGTCAGCAACGATGAGTTCACAGAGAGTTGTACACGCACAAAAGCAGCTCCACATCGTTATACTACAACTGAAAGTATCTATGATACACATATGAATCCATCTCGCCCGTTGCTCTAAGTTGCCGCTGCCAATGAGATTGGCGGGCAGCCTTCTTAAATTACGTTAAGAAAGAGACACTGTCTGGCTATTCCGAAAAAAATGAGTTACTGTTCAACACAGTTATGTTTTGCTTATTGTGCACACTTCATTTTAACGCCGCTAGTTTTCGCAGACTTGTGACGTCGCGTAACAAAGAGGCAATTTTATGGCACATTGAAAATTTTCGACGAATAGCGAAGAACCAATGACAAACAATACGCCGTATTGAAAATAGTTCATGATTATTATTTTTTTGCGCAGTCATGCGTACGCGGTAATTACGCGGTGGATCACTTACGTGTCATTTGTTGCGTCGTTTTACGTACAGGTGCTGCGAGCATGACCCCGAAAATTTCGTCCAATCATTAGCAGCTAACGACAATGCGGGGTGGTTTTACGTTACAATCGCCCACATTTTTTTTTTCAAGGAATATTTGAGCTTACACAGTTTACGTAGGCAATTTACTTTGAGGAACCGGAAGAGATGAGTAAAGGGCCACTTCACCGCTTTTCCGTCCACCGCCCATCCAAGCTGAGACAAGTAGGAGGGCAAGGAACGACACCTAGGACATAAATTCGTAGTCATTTATAATTTTATACCTACACGCAACTAGCTCAATGTGGTTTTCTTAAGTATTAATAGACTGAACTTGGTCTTCTCCTTAAGAAAGACTTTATATTAAAGGGCTCTAACAGTAAAGAAATTGGCACTCGGCTTATCCTGAAGACTTCTGCGAAGTACCCTGCTTTGCCAGCCACGTGTTTTGTTTAAAAATTACAGCATATCCACGGGGTGAATGATGATCAGTGGGGCGAAGCTCCGGAGGGCATCATCGGTAAACCGTGAATACGAGTAATTCACCCCACTAAAGTAAACACGTCAGAAATGTTAAACATCAAACTTTTATTGTTGGTTTCCGTGGCCCCTTCACTATCACCGCTTTGTGATCGGTGAAATGCAGGGAAAGATGTTCTTGTATGGGTGTTACCTTGAAGTTGGCAAACACTACATCGATGCAAGTCCCCCTGATGGTGGTTGGTTTCGGGTGGTCAAACAATATGCATCTGAGTCCATATCTGATTGCAATGTCACCTGTGAAGCGCCGGCGGTGGCCATTTCTCCTGATGTAGGGCTTGGCTGCAGAAGTTCCAGAGGGATGGCCTCGGGACTAAGGCCTCGCAGTCGGCGACTGTAGCGGTGAACAGGAGTATCCACTGCAGGAACTGGTTGCGGGATCGGACTGGCGGAACCGCTTCGTGAAGGGGTGGTGAGCATCAGGCGTTGAAGTACGAAGAACCGAAGACCCGAGCGTCGTATTCCTCAGAGAAATCGTGGTTGCTGCTCGAGATTCCCACTTCGTCGTCCTCAGTTTACTAGCCGGCCTTGAACACATCCGAAGAACCGAAGACCCGAGCGTCGTCTTCCTCAGAGAAATCGTGGTTGCTGCTCGAGCTTCCCACTTCGTCGCCCTCAGTTTTCTAGCCGGCCTTGAGCCGTGTTTTCATCATATACAAGTACCGCCATCTAGCGGACACTCCACGAACTAAACGAGAGGTGGCTACTACATACATCGGGGATGCACGACCCACGGCTTAGAGAGCTTCGCCCGTAATAAGTGAGAACTTAGGGTACTACAGTCATTACAGGTTCTTCGTACTCATCGTGTCTACAACGCCAAAGTAAGACTGGGAAATTAGCTGATGCAATGCTCAGATGATCCGGTTAAATTTGGGCGTACTTTATAAAAGTCACAGTAATATTTCCAAAATTTTATTAAACACCGCTGTGTTGTCGCGGTATAGGGCGGCCCAGCCTGAAAAGCAAGTCATGGTCAGCTCTATGAATAGTATATAAAAATCACCTCAAATCAAATATTATATATATATATATATATATATATATATTGTGAAGAAGAAACAGAGAAACAACGCCTGTTCACTAGGCCGGCTGTTCTATTTCTGAACCTCGTTCTTCTCTTCTTCGCGCATCCCGCCCTCGCGCCAGAGCACCGTTGTCGTTCTTCGCCATTACACTCGGCCACGACTGCGAGCGGCCGCAGCTACCGACAGTGTCTCTGGTGGGCGGCACTGGCTGCATCGAGGTGGCCGATCTCGGCCACGCAGTGACTTCGTTTCATGAGGTGGCAAACGTAGTTCAGGCGGGCGGCATTGACTGTGTCGCGGTGGTCGGTGTTGTATACGCCGTGACTTGTCCTGCTGAGCTGCCAAACATTCTGGTGGACGACACTGGCTGTACCGGGGTGGTCGTTGCAGGTCGCTTCCACGCTGTGAATGCATGTGGTCACCTGTAGAATATGGAGCTAGCAGGTGGTACTGGCTGATGCGGAGTTGTTGCATCGGTTGCAGATCATCATGACTATCCCGTCGCAGTTGGGAAGACACGGCAGCGAATCTGGGCTGCAGTGGCACGACCGTCCACACTGAGCGGGGACTTCTGCGCCGTTCGCTGTGCGTGAAGGGGCGACGGGATGTTCCACTAGACATCTGTGGCATCGCAGAGCAGAGTTCACGTACTGGCTTGTGAGGCAAGTCGTGCTCTTGCGGTATCGCTGATGTCGTACTGGTGAACGAGCTGGTGGTTTTTGACAATGTGCGACGTGCGGTCAAGCCATCCTGGTCAAACCCATTGTAATAAGGTGCAAACATGGGTTGCACCGGTAGGTTCTCGATTACAGGCGGCATGGGCATAGGCATTTCAGGTTCTTTTATGGAGACGGCACTTGGCAATTGGCGAGAGTCATCCCACTCGGCCAATGACTGCGGCGACGTCCGGGGATTATATGACTCCTGTCTGTTGGCCAAACCGGAAGTGGTGGCTAGTGCATCGTCTCCGGCTTGTAGCGAGGGAGGTGAAGTCGTCACACAGTAGGCCGACGCCTCCTGGCACTCTAGCACTGACCAACTTGGAGGCCGGCTCGCCGGCTGCTGTGGCTCGGAGACGGTCTTAGTCTGTGTCAAGGGTCGTTGTGGGGCAGGTATCGACGCGGAGTCTGATACCTGTGGGGAGGAGGACATATTGCGGCTAGTGTTGATGACTGCCGCAGGGCACTCCGTAAAGCTGTCCGTGGAGCAGCTACAGGGTACAGCTGTACCAGGGGGGCGCTGCGCCTCGCGAGCTCTATGTCCGCTGGAGGGCAGGTTGTTGAACGCCCGAGCTGCCGCCCCGAGGTGGAACCCCTCCTGAGCTCCATCCTCGGTAACGGTCAGATTGGCCTCGGTGGTCGCATAGAAGTTGTAGGGTGTCCGGCCAAAAGCAGCAATGAGCTTGAAGCTCCACTCCGCCCAGGACTGCTGCCGCACGCCTTCGAATCTATGCCACGCCGCGGCAGCATGCCGAAGGCGGTCAATGGCCACGCACCATTTCCGTTGGTCCGTCCACGCTTGACGAGCTCCTAGAGCGTTGACGGTGGCCACCCAATGGTCGGCGTCGTCCTGGAAGCCGCGGAACTCCGGTAGTTCGCAGGCAGCCGGTGATGGTGATACGGCAGCCGAAACTCCGGAGCATGACGACGCCAAGCAGCCTAGTTCGTATGAGAGCTCCGTGAGGGCATTCAGGAGCTTTCTGCGGCTC
The DNA here is from genome assembly GCF_013339695.2 of Rhipicephalus sanguineus. Taxonomy (NCBI): domain Eukaryota; kingdom Metazoa; phylum Arthropoda; class Arachnida; order Ixodida; family Ixodidae; genus Rhipicephalus; species Rhipicephalus sanguineus. Next base: position 128,678,625 of record NC_051183.1, on the reverse strand, counting down.
TCGGGTGAGCTCTCTTCATGGTCTTGCGAGGCGGCGGCGGCCAACGCGGCATTGAGTGAGTGCAGTGCTGGCAAGGCGGCAGGACACAGCACGGAGATTGACGCTGCCAAGGCATGCACCGTGACTCGGAGTCGCGCGATGGTGGCGGAAAGCTCGGCTGCGCTCTCGGGCGAGCCGCGCGTGGAGCCAGTGGTGACGTCCGAGGAGTTGGACACAATCGGTGTACTCACAGAGGAGGGACCCTTGTCCGAGGGAGCTTGGACAGCACCCCTAAGCGGCTCGGGTGCCGATGGAGCACCGAGCAAGCCGTTGTCGCTGCGGGAAGCGTGGATGGCATTCCCAGGCAACGGTAGGCCGTGTACTGTCGTGGCGGCGCCGGGGAAAGCCTGCCCTTGAGCCACTGAGGAGGCCTGGACGCCGTCCTTGAATGGTGGTACAGGTGCTTCCGGCAGTAGTAGCGAGACGGGCTGCATAATCGTTCCTTGGAGGGAAGGTCCGCAGCGCCGATGAGCCACGAGAGCGCACTTACGGTTGATAGTTCGTAGACTGCGCCATTGTGAAGAAGAAACAGAGAAACAACGCCTGTTCACTAGGCCGGCTGTTCTATTTCTGAACCTCGTTCTTCTCTTCTTCGCGCATCCTGCCCTCGCGCCAGAGCACCGTTGTCGTTCTTCGCCATTACAATATATATATACGGCGGACAGAGTGAGCGACGCTAGCCCCCCACTCGCGAACGAGTTGGTACGCCACTGATCACGGTGGGAGTGTCAAACCACGTTAGGTGCAGAAAGCTTTCTGGGTGGGGGGGGGGGGAATCGATACATTGACTAAGAAAAGGAAGATTATGGCTTTCGCCTTCGTGTCGTCTTAGGCGAGTGCATAAGGGACCGTGTGAATTTTCTGCTTACTTCCTATTCCCTGGGGTTTTTTAAATGGCCCCTCACCAGGTTTGACAATTTTGAGCTAACGAGCGCAATGCATACACTGGGTGTTCAAGATCACGTCTGCCAAAATTTGCAACGGTACGCGCCGCGGAAATGGGTCAAATTTTAATGTGAACGCTGCTTGCCCTTCCTCTCGCGGGAGCGCGCCCAGAGAATGAGGGGAAGACGTACATCAGAAAATGGCCCTACGTAGATGGTAGTGCTGTGAAGTCGCTCCTCTACGTAGACGACTGTGCTCTGACGTCGCCAACTGTAGCACGTGACACTGCGATAACTATTTCACACGACATGTGTAGTTTGTATAATTTGTTAGTTGTAAATGTGTTCGTCTTTTTCATTTTTTTCGTGAATTGCAGCGAAATGCGGGGCTAATGTGCCTCCGTTTGCCATGCGCTCGTGACCCCGCCGTTAGCGCATCGAGCAGACGCCATCCCTGGAAACGAAAGTAATGTTCTGGCGCGTTCGAGCACTCATTATGCTCATTTATTCTACCGCCTCCAAGTAAACGTAATGCGGCACTGGCTCATGGTACCGCCACTCTGGTACCCGTACAAATGTCGCAGCTTTCGTGCCCGTCCCGCAGAAACAGGCAGTACACCACAGAAAACGCCGACACAACGCCCACGGCCGCTACATAAAAAAAAAAGGTAGAGGCCGTGCAACCAGTGCAACGCCACTCACGTGCTCGGGCACATCAGGCGCACGTGACCATGCATGCGCATGACGTGTTCATGCGCATGTGTCAAGTGAAGGTGGGCGGGGAAGGGATTTGGCTTGCTAAGGCTACACGGGGCGAGTGGCAAGGGTTTGAAACTCGCCTCCTCCCATCATGGTTTCGCGCCGCTACAAATAATTGTTTTCCTCAGCTCGTTATGAACCGATTTGAAAAAATTCTTGCGGCATACTGCTCTGCATTCGGCACACAACAACTTACAGCGTCTAACTAAAATTTGCTATGTGGCCTGCCTGGTGAGGGGCCCTTTAAGCATAAAACCCTGTCACGTCCAAGCCTTTTCAAGCGAAGCTTGTTATAACACACTGGGTGCCTCTACGTGCCTGCATCACATGCACATGTATACTTGACAGTGTTCGTGAGTTCGAACGTGTGTAACTGCTTCGGTGTGCATGCATTTTATTTTCAAGAGGGGCTTGTTGACACAGCGATTATGGTGGCAGAGTCGTTCGCGAAACAGCCGGAGCCCGGGAACGTGCAGAAAGGCCTCCCACGAAGCTTCGGCGGTCACATGCGTATTTTTACATGGCCCTTTAAGCTCTCTCGATCGGGGGCTTCTCGGTGATCAGCCACTACCGATGTGATCCTATGTCGATGTCACTTCTCATTTGACGGTTTTGTAGCGCTCATGTCGTCTGGCCTCCTCTTTGTCCGTGTCCTTTTTGGGTGCAAACCATGAACGTAATCCAACTCCCCCAATTATCTATTGACACTTCTCGTTGCCATATTAAGGCGAATACCTTATTTCCTCGCTAAACACAAAATTTGACTGTCGGCGTCCCGTGTCGTCGGTGGCGTCGAGGACAAGTGATAGAAAAAATCATCATCACGTGAAGACGTCAAGAATCGCACAAATTTAGGACGTCATCATGACGTCATAAATTCTGGCGCGACGCCATGTTACGTAACGCCGTGTAATGCCATTGTAGCGCCCTCCTTTGGGCGACGAACAAAACCAGAGAGCGTGCGGCCTCAATAGATGAAAATAAAGAGGCGGTCGCAGTGGCACGTGAAGCCACGGCTCGTGTTTCCTGCTGGCGTCGATTCTGGTTCAGCTGTTTCGTTCTTTCGCTCCTGTGGCATAAGCGTACAACGTCATCACATCACATCACAGCTTGGTCAAAGGTGGGCTGATGACGGAGGCAGTGCAAAACCACGTGAGGTGCCTCCGATCCTGGAGGCAGTGCGGAAGCACTCTAGGTGCACAAATGTTTAGCAGGGTGGCGGGGCAGGATAAATACATCTAGAGCTTGCATGATTGGCCGTTCATGTAGCCTTTATAATACATCGACTTAGAAGAAAAAGAAGATGGCTTTCGCCTTAGAGTCGTCTTAGGTGAATATGACCGTATCGCTGTCGTTGTTGTCAGCATTAACTGAAGTGCCGCGCTGATTAGGGAAGGCTTAGATGGAGCACTGCATCTTGGGATAGATAGATAGATAGATAGATAGATAGATAGATAGATAGATAGATAGATAGATAGATAGATAGATAGATAGATAGATAGATAGATAGATAGATAGATAGATAGATAGATAGATAGATAGATACGTTCAAGGTAGCAGACTTTCCCCAACAAATGCTTCGCATATAATAAACGCCGACAGCCGAGCGCGTTAATGCCGCGCAGTTCGCATTTCTTAGTCATGTGTGTCACATATCCGCATACCACAGTTAATGTTATGCGGGTAAGTGCCACAGGTGATTCACAGTCTCAATCAACACAGTAACCGCGAACATAGTTATTGAAACGCAAGTCAAGTGACGGAGCTAGACAGAATACCCCTGGAAGATGCTGAACTGCCATCCACTCGTCCACGTGGTTTGCCAGAATGACGCAGTATTCTATTCATTTCTTATAAGGCTGGGCCATGGCCTCATGCTGACCGGAGATGACGTCAGATGATTAAGAGCCGCTTGTCACACGCGAACAAGCCGCTGCGAAGTACCCTGAGAGGATTCGGCTACACTACAGCAATGCGGACGTCGACCGCTATAATGCACATGCCTCGACGCTATTTCATCGGGCACGCGATAACATAACTGGATATAAGAACGAGCAGGTACACAGGGATGACCTGACAAAAGTGGCCAAGATAAACGCAAGCGAGAAGGGTGGCCAGCCGGCCTGATTTTGCCCGAGTATCGGCAAGCCGTAAATGATCACGGCCAACATCGACTTAAATGAGCGACTCCGTAATGTAAACATGGTCACCTTATGGTACATCGAGCGTGACGAACATGGCGACCTCGTACTGTGGCTTGAATTTCCAACGTTCACGGTAGGCATTGTCGTCCCAACCAGGACGAAGGACGTCTCTATCGGACATCCCTCAATAGAATTGAAATGAGTGCCGATGGGAATGCGAACCACCGCAATCACAATATACGCTAGACAACTTTCTCGTGCAGGAGGACACAGTTGCCCCTTGCGCAAGCAAATGCCATTGCCATGTACGCCATGGTATTCTACGGATACAATAAATGCCATCCACTGAAGTTGGTCTACGTAACGCTTTCTAGGGCTACCACCCTCGACGGCCAATGTCTCACGAACGCAAATTGTGACTTAAGGTTGCGACATGTCGCTGGCTCTAACGACAGACAGTCTGTCGATGACGTCAGCTGGCTAGCAAACACGCCTCTACACCTTGTCTTGGACCAGGCTACCATCTTCTTCTTTCGGTGCCACAACCACAACAATCGCCTCATGCTCACCGCTCTCAACGTAGCCTGTGCACGCGCAGGACCTCGAACAGAAATGGGCGTGTTAGCACTTTCTGAAACCTGGAGTTATCATCCCACTGTAATCACGGGATTCCGTTGTGTCGCCCACAGCAAGCGGCTTCATTGCCGGTGCGGCGGAGTGGGCACGTATTAGAACACGGCGATGCGAAACTTCAACGTAGGCCGCATCCGACTTCGCCGGCCGCCAGGCACCGAACACACACAGACAAGCAGATGAATCGGCGAGGTGATCGTTGCGCACATCAATCACAATAACAAAGACGTAGCACTCACCGCCATTCCCCTGAGAACTCACCGCCATTCCCCTGAGTATGGAGAGCTGGGCGAGTTGGTTTGAGGACATTCTTGGAAACATTTCGGCGCGCGCTTTTCGTGTACTTTTCGTGCACTTCCTTCACTAAACTTAGTTGTGAGTTCGCGCCCGTTTGTCTTCTCGCCTTTCGTTTTCGTCTTTTGTGTGCGCGCCGAAATGTTTCTAAGAATAACCCCTTCCACGCATGCACAAAGGCTCGTGAAAGGTGCGTGCGTTCTCCATTACAGCGGACAGGTACAAGCACTAGGTATCAGGTTACAGCGTGTGGTGTTTGTGGTACCGATCTTGCTGTTGGAATCGTTGCGCAACTGAAAACTGGTATATAACACATCTGCGACTCCTGAACATTTGTGTGTGGTTATGTCATTTGCACATATGCGTAGCGTGATTTCGTAACATTTCGCTGAATGTAAAAATATTACGCCTCAGCCACCTTCCCGCAGCATGCTTCGCACCACATAGATTCCAACGTTACGTGGGATCTGCCGAATTTTCTTTCCTTTTTTTATTGCGTTAGCTGTTATACGGCCACCTTTAGCGGGTTTCTACCGTTCTCTTTCGGCTCCAATTAAAGTCACGTCGATACCATCACCCCGCGCATCGTACGTTCCACACGGTAGTAAAAGCGCGCTTGCGCTGGGGACTAGCGTGGCTGAAGGAGAGATGAAAACAGGCGGCCGTCTCCGTCGCACAGCGCACGTGAGTGCTCTGCGCCAATGCCCAGCCTACGGAAAAACATGCTATGCATGTAACCAGAAGAATCACTTTTTATGATGCTGCAAGAGTCCGCACGTCCAAAACTTTCAAGAAAATCGTGAAGAAAGCTCCGATGTCATTCACGTCAGCGTCCGTGTAGTAACCAAAAATCCTGGGAAAGACTGGAAATTGTGTGGGATCATCTCTGGTCGTCACATCAATTTTCAAGCTATACAGGTTCTCAGGTCAGCTTGATCCGTCTCAGCATTTTTCGACGTATCTCGAACCCAACCGCGTTATTCAAGAGCGCGGCAGTACCGACTGCCTACCACGGGTCGTAGATCAAGCACCTGGATATCGCCACGAAAGCACTACAGAAAAACGGCATAACTAGATACAATTCATTCTTTATCGTCAAGAAGGGACGCCAAGCGCTCATTGGCTGAATGCATGCATCGACTGCGCCATCGTCCCCGCGAACATTGACTCAGTCAGACTAAGTGAAAACACAGGCTCCGAAGAGGAATTTGTACATCTCTTTCATGGAATAGGCTGCGTACAAAAAAGTAAAAGATGGTTCTCCGTCCAGATGCTATTCCAAATGGGCAAACTGGTCGTAGGGTACCTGTACCTCTGAAGAAACCACTGCGCGACGAACTGGCACACATGGCGAAGCCGTCTATCATCACCAAAGTAGAAGAACCTAAAGAATCGGTTAGTCCCTAGGACCTGCTACGAAAATGTATGGCCCTCTATGGGTGTGCATGAACGCAAAACATGTAAGCCAAGATATATTGCATAGCACTACCGGATGCCTATCCCCGAAGACACAAAAAATGAGATGTCAGGCACTCGATGCTTTTGGAGTCTTGATACCAACTCTGGTTTTCATCAGATACTTCAAGAAACTACAACGAGGATCTGCCCGCTCGCCAATCCTTTTGAAGCCCATTGGTTTTTATGACTACCATAGTATACAATCTGCCATTGAGGTCTTTCAAAAAGCACTGACGACGATATTTGAAGGCATCCCAGGGGTATGCGTTTACGTCGACGACGTATTGGTTGGGGCGTTGAAAAAGCACAGTATGTCGAACGTTTGCGCACCGTGCTTAAAAGGACAAAAATGCAGGACTCACATTTAATCCTGACAAATGCATGTTTCGGAAAAACGATATAACCTTTTAGGTACAAAATCGATGAAGGCGGCGTGAGCCCATGCCCCGAATTGGTTGAAAGCGTCCGAGCTATGTCCGCGCCTCAAAACAGAATTCCACTGAGAAGAATGCGGATGTCGTTGACTATTTTCGAAAGTATGTACCTAGACTCAGCGATAAAACAGCGCTGCCGCGAAGCCTTGTTAAGGAGGAGAAGGAAGATATAACTTTATTGAAAGCAAAGTTCAGGAGTTTGGGGAGCTGGCCACTTGCCTGCAGCGACCTCTTCTGCCCGTGCAACGACGGCTTCTAAGGGCGATGGCAGAAGTTATCTGAGTGGGGGAAGGCCCTCGCATTCCCAGAAGATGTGACATTGGTTTGCTATGCAATTTTTGTGACAATTTTTTCACATTGCATCAAACTCTCCGTCTGTTAAGAGCGCGTGTTGTGGAGGACAGTGGCCTCCGCTCTCGTAAGGTTGCTCTGCGGTATGGGTTACAATCACCTGTCATCTTTGTAGATATACGTAAGGACGTTGTAGGAAGTCACTGCCCCTGCTGTTGGGGGTGCCAGTTCCAAGCAAAGCGCGACACGTTTTGCTAACCCTCAGGCCACATTATGTGCTTCCCCGTTTCTGGAGTTTCCTGAGTTAGCGGAGACCAAACCAGATTGATTTTGGTTCTCTCGTTCTGGCGGAAATTGAATACACCAGGCCCGCAGCCAGGACAGTTTTTCGGGGGGGGGGGGCACTTGCTGAGAGCCTTGGCTACTTGACAAAAACGCGTATTTTCATAATTTACTTTCGATAAAACGCCATGTGTGATCAAAATTTGGAAGGGGGGCGTGGGCCCTAGGCATCCTCTATGGCTACAGGCGTGGAAAACACTGTTCTTGAGTGGACCGCAGCCTATGAGCGCAAGTGGCGAGGCGTCTGCCAATCTTTGTCATCTCCGCCGCTGCTGGCTTTCTCTGACGAACAGAGAGAAACAAAGATATCGGCAGACGCGTCGGAAATTGTCATAGGCGCATTGCTACTGCAAGAACACCTGGATGAATGGCACCCGGTCATGTACGCATCGCGAACGCGGACAGCGAAACGCTATACTCACAAATCGAGAAGCAGACGTTTGGCATAGTGTTTGCGCGCGAACATTTCCACCACTTCTCTTATGGCCGGAAGATATCGATAGAGACGGACCACGAAACATTGTTGGCCATCGCAAAAGAAAAGGAAAATAACGTAGGAAAATTGCCTCCCAGACTTTAGCGTTTATTAGTGCGTTTGCTGTGGTACGATTATGCCTTGCAGTTCGTTCCGGGCAAAGATCTGCTCCCGTCTGACATGCTGTCTCGTGTGCTCGCGCTATCCTTCAAGTCGGAAACGGCGAGGACAGCGAGGTTAGAGCAGCCTCTCTCGTTTCGTGCACCCCATCGACGAAACAGCGCCTTCAGGACGAGATATTATCTGATCCCTATCTGAGTAGAGTTATGCAGCAACTGTCGCGTGGAACAACCATAGTAGAGGAATTACGTCCGTTTGAGTTTCAGCTATCACTCATTCACGGGATATTGCTTAAAGGATGCAAAATTGTCGTACCTAGGTCGATGCGGGCTGAAATGTTAACCAAAGTACACGACGGTCATCTGGGAATAAATAAGTGCAAGGCAAGAGCACGTGCACTCATGTCTTGGCCGGGGCAGGACAGTGGCATTCAATCGATGATTCGTTGTTGCAGCGCATACCAAAAGTATGCGGGCACACAACAGTCTGAGCCCTTGATTATACGCCCGATAGCCAATATGCCGTGGTACAAAGTAGGCATCGTTCCAGTTTGCTGGTCAAGTGCCACTAGTCGTGTTTCACGCACATTCCAATTTTTATGAAGTCGAAATATTACCTACAAAGACAGCCCACGACGTTGTACAAAAAACGTCCTCGTTATTCGCGCGCTATGGCATCCCCATAGAAGTTGGGATACTCAAGACACAGCAGCCTCTACAAGAATGAGACACTGTGCGTGTACTGAACGACAGCTGCTCACGCAAGGCCAGAGTGCTTCAGGAAGTGGCTCCCAGGGTCCACATCGTTGAGACAGAGGATGGAAGGTTTCTAATGTGGAATAGGGACCACGCGCTTCAAAATAAGGAAATATTTTAAAGGATAGAGGACGATGGTAATAGCATCACTAGAAATGACCTACAAAACGAGAGGCAGGGGCATCAGCGTCTCCAATATGGCCCAAGTGCACCCGGCTTCAGTCGTCATGCGCAAGCCCGCGCACATGACTTCTCCCATGCTGGGATTGCGAAAGCAGAGCACCGCGGGTCGACCCCTCATCGCAAGGAGCTCCAACGGATGCAGTACGATGCGCACGGTCGTGAAGACTCCCAACTTCTCTTCCTGACTCTGTTTTCAAGTTCTGCGTTTCTTGTTCTTTTACAGGAAAGAAGATGTATCCTACTCAGCTGTTTTGACAGCAAACGTGCTGACTGCAAGCCGCCTTCTACCTTCCCGTTAAGGCGTGTACGCAAGCGGTACCCCCTCGCACGAAGCTATATAAGATAGTCAAATAAAGAGATCAGCGTTGTTTGTTGCACAAACACGCGGTGTGTCAATTGATACAGGCACTCGCGTAGACCCCTATGTTGCACCAGCGTCCCAAAAGACATCAACACCACTAGCTTCGAGCATCTACGGAGGGAATTTTATTCGATTCTGGTAACAAGGGCCCATGCGACCGTAACCGTATCGGGCAACAAGCGTATCGTAGAGCAAGTACTCACGCAAAAAGTCGCAGTTATCATCTGTCTTTTGGCAGTGGAGTCTTACCAAATATAAATGCCAGCAGCATGGGGACCATAAAGTACTTTCGCTATATCCGATAATGGTTGTGCCAGAAAAGACAGAAATTACCTTTAGCAAATTGGATATTTGTCTCGCGCGAAAACCCTACATACAACAGCGCATTACAATCGGCTTCTAACCAAACGATGTTGTCCTTACGTGTCTTCTTGTGGGTTCTAAACTAATAGACTAGAATATGAGATGCTCTCTGATAATGTGTTGCGTTAGACAGCAAAATATCTGCAATCTCAACTATTTTATTGTTTCCCACCTCCACGAAATATAATGTGGTGCGGAATTGTCTTTCAATATTTATTGTGCTCTTTTATGCTAGTATTTCGAGCCTCGCGCGATCCAAATGTTTGTTCGTTACAGCTGATATCGCCGCTGCTCTCGTGTTGTACGTTTCGTTATGCAAAAGGTTTAATGTGGCTTTATTGAGGCGCGACCAACCAAGTTCGTATACAGCTCGTTATTACCGATGATTACATATGAGTGTTCGTTATAACGAGGTTCAACTTATGAGTCACTTGAAAGATCAGAAGGTTAATACGAACTCTACGAAAGGGCAGTAGTGTGCCGTTCCTGAAACAATGGAGAGTGGATTGTCCACGTAGCCAAATCTTAAGGCTCTGATATACTCCAGCGTAACGTCGACGAGCGAGCGCGCGCGTCACGGCGACGTTACGTCAGCAAAAAACAGCCCTCTATAGTCCGGCGTCGGCTGACCGCCGACGCGGCCGACGGCTGCTGGCGCGCTCGGGCGTCGCTCGGCGCCGAATAGATCCTGCTGCATTTCGCGCCAGACGCGCCAGACTCGCATGTAGAGGAACGTGCTTCGCGGGCTGTTTCATCGGTTCCTGACAGGTGACGCGGGCGTTCTTCGCTTTACTGCGCATGCGCTCGTCTAGATGCGATCGCACCGGCGCGTTGGAGCCCGCTCGAGTGTAGCGTCGCCACCTCGACGTGACGAAACGCAACGTCCTCGCGGGCGCTCGCGTCGGACGTCGGAGTATAAGAGAGCCTTTATGGGGCACACGTAGCCTAGTCAATCTTGAAACCCTCACTGCTTTATCAGGATTCATTCCGAAGGTTCGGCTACCTATACGAATAGATTTCCTTGTAGACTACACTACGGAAGTTACTACGAGAAGTAAAATCAACGTCCATTTCATCCTTTAAGCAACCGTTTACAAGTCAAAGCAACTGATTCGACTGTTGCCGCACAAATGTCACCTACGAATTCCTATGTCACCAATTGTCATGTCACCAATCAATGCGTAGGCCCAACAGCCATAGCAGTGAATGGATGGATGAATGAATGAGTGCAATAATTACGAAGTATGTCCTTTTGGAGCTGTGTGGGGGACGCGTAAGCGTAAATTTCATTGTACGTTGCGGCCTGCATTAAAACGCTTTTTTATGAGCGGTATCACCAATGTGTATGTCATGTTTCCCACAGTAGTGTGACGGCCCCACTGCAGCCGCAGACATGAAATCAAGTCCGAGGATGACGTCATGAGGACAATGTGCAAGAACATGAAACAGGACGGAAGTTTGGCGGTCGGTGACCCTCGCACTTGCGGTGCACATTCCGAGCGCAGCCGTAGTTCCTCCGGCTGCGCTCGGAGGAACTACGGCTGCGCTACGTACAAATAGCAGACGGCGCGCACTGAGACGATGACTCACGCGCCCTTCCTGCCGGCAAATGATGCTTATCTGCCACAGGATGGAAAAGGCGCTACCTTATACCACGTGCGATGCCATCTAAGAATCCTCCCATGCGACCTCTTGATCATCCGCCCAGTGCTCAGCGTCCACAAAATCGGCTGCAGATGCGCAAGTCATTGTTTAGATACGTTGAATTAAAAAACGCACAGG
>NC_051183.1:128487268-128667208 GCF_013339695.2 Rhipicephalus sanguineus | reverse complement strand
GTGGACAACACCTGGCATCCCTTGGCGTTCTTCTCCAAGAAGCTCGAAGCTCATAAAACGACCCCTTCAACCACCAGTTCCACTGACGAAACCGCGACCACCGCCCCGACAAATTTGCCAGCCTACTACAGAGAACTTCTGGCGGTATACGAATCAGTGCAACACTTTCGCCATATCCTCGAAGCACAGAACTGCACCATCTATACCGACCACAAGCCTCTTACCTACGCCTTCTCTCAACGTCGCGACAAACTTCCGCCTGTACAGCAGAACCAGCTCTCGTTCATTGCACAGTTCACCACCGACATCCAACATGTCAGCGGGAAAGACAACGTGGTCGCCGACGCGCTTTCACGTGTAGCAGCCATCAGCTCTGTGCAGATAACAGCGGACGTCCTCGCCGAGGCTCAGACTACGGACGCCGAACTGCAGGAACTTCTCAAGGGCAGGTCCTCACTTCAGCTGCAACAAGTCCCCATCCCAGGGTCGACAACCACTATCTGTTGCGACATGTCGACAAGACGAAGCAGGCCCTATGTGCCCCTGTCCCATCGCCGTGGTCTTTTCAACCAGCTCCACAACCTCAGCCATCCCGGCATACGCGCCTCGACACGCCTCGTGGCTGACCGCTACGTCTGGCCCTCCATGCAGCGGGATTGTCGCACCTGGGCGCGCACCTGCGTTCAATTCCAACGCGCTAAAGTCACCAGGCACGTCACGTCACCACTCGGAACATTCCCTCATCCCTCTGGTCGGTTTGAGCACGTCCACCTCGACATCATAGGACCCTTTCCCCCGGCTGGACCCTATCGCTTCTGCCTCACCGCCATCGATCGGTACACTCGATGGCCCGAGGCATGGCCCCTCGAGGGAATCACCGCGGAAGACGTCGCCTCGGCCTTCTTCACCGGCTGGATTGCTCGTTTCGGCTCCCCCCGCCGCGTAACCACCGACCAAGGACGACAGTTCGAGTCGCACCTTTTCAGGCTCCTCGGGATGACCATCGGTTTCGAACGTTTGAGGACCACCAGTTACCACCCCTGCGCCAACGGAATGATCGAGCGTTTCCACCGACAATTCAAAGCAGCCATTATGTGCCACCCGGACTCAACCTGGCTCGAGGCCATCCCAGCCGTCATCCTCGGTCTTCGCGCCACCTTCAAACCGGACATCCACGCTACACCGGCAGAGCTCGTCTACGGGGAACCACTCCGTCTCCCAGGGGAATTTCTCGCTGCACTGCCATCCAGCACTACGACGTCAGATCCCACCGACTTCGTCGCCCGGCTCCGACGCACCATCGCCGCCTTACGCCCGTCACCTGCAGCCCACCACTGCAAGCCTACACCTTTCGTCTTCAAAGAGCTAGCATCGTGCACGCACGCTTTCCTCCGCGACGACACCGTCCGCAGGCCTTTCCAGGCACCCTACAGTGAACCCTACCTGGTCGTCCATCGCGACGACAAAAACTTCACTCTGCGCCTGAACGGGAACGACGTCCGGGTCTCGATTGACCGGCTCAAGCCCGCATACATCGCTGCGAACGATCCGGGCAGCGCCACTCCACCCACAGGCATCTATCCACAGCCGCCGACCTCGCAGCCCGCTCCGGTCACGACACGCTCTGGACGTCTGGTACGCCTCCCAGATTTCTAAAGACCCTGAGGGCTCTGCACTCCGCGGGGGGGTGGATGTGGCAACACACTGCGCACAAACCGGCGCAGCCTCCGCCTCGTCTCTTGCAGTCCGGCGTGACACGGCTGCATGCTACACCACACCTCCGATAAGGGACAGCGCCACCGCAGCGTCACCGGAGGCTTACGTCACCGACGGTGGCTATAAAACCAAGCTGCCAAGCTCTGAAGTCATCCTTCCTTCGCGACCCAACTGAGCGCAGCGTCGGTATGCTCGCCGCGCTGCTGCTACTTCGCTAATAAACAGTTGTTATGTTAATGTTGGGATGCGTCCTTCCATCGACACGGCATCCCACAAAACTAATATATCTTGAGCAAGTAAGGCAGAAATCTGGGTACGCAAATGGATATTTTCTCAAAATTAAACAAACTTGGTCGCAGTTAAGAAACTTCCGAGTAAACATTTTTGTTCATAAGCGTTTCCTGCTTGATTATTATAAGAGCAAATTTGCAAATGTATCGAAGTATGTTAAGATATAATTGGGAAGTATCGTGTGGGATACAATTGTTCCGGAAGTATCTTGCATCTGTATCTCATATACTTCTTGCCTGGGTATCTTGTATCGTATCGCGATACGATTTCAAAGTATCTTTGCCCAGCCCTGCTGCATCGGTCAATGTTGTCCTGCATCATGAAAGTTTATCCTCATTTGTGCGGTTCATTTCATCAATATAATTATCAAGAGATACGACTTTGTTCACTAAAGAAGTGGCCGTGTCTATTAAGACGAATAGATTACATTGTACTGCCTCTCTGATCAATTTTTAGTATCATCTATTAAATTTTCTGTTTTCTCTTAAATTTTCGCAGCTGATGTACGAAATGGAGAGCGGAGTCAGTTCCGAGGCAACTGAAACTGACAGCATACCAGTGCCAGGAACACCAACTGAACAGCCACCATCGCCTGCGTCGTCGGCGGCGCTGCAGTCGTCGGCTGCAGCGCCGCCGCTATTTTCTACACAAAACGGCCCCCTCCAAGGCAGCCGGTCGCGCCACGCAAAAATTCTAGCACGCTCTTGTCTTGTGTAAACAATGATGGTCAGCACTGTGTCCAACAGTGTTAGAATGACTAATCACATCATTTTTGCCTTAATCCTTGACCAAGGAGAGTACAGAAGCGTGGCTCCATGCAGCCTGAGATATTTTACTTGGACTACATCCCGATAATTTAAATTTGAACGCTGACTGCAGCCTGAGACGTTTTACTATGTCGATTACTACTTCTTTAGCGACCGTCGGTGCGAAGGACATTGCTTCTAAATATTCGCTTTCGAACATATTTATCTTTATTCATTTGTTTTGTGAACTTTTGAGGCATATATGCAATATCTACACACTGCAAACGGACGCGTATGTGCAGAGAATCTCGACGAGGCGCGCAAATATATGGACGCCGTCATGCGGCGCCTTCGCCGCGACAACCTCGTGCAAGGGGTCACGAAGGCCGAGCTACGAAGTCCGGATGACGACTGCTCCGCGTGGGAGCTGCACAGCAGCACGATCTGGGGCCTAGAACGGATCAGCCACGACGTATAACCCTGGCCGCTGAAGACACGCCCGGACGACGGCGATATCGACGACGTTGGGCCACCGGAACGCTCCGACGTTGCCGCAGTCGTGCTCTTGCACGACATCTGCTTGAGGCCGTCGTACAACTACACGAGCCCCACGCTAACGGTCTCCGGCCAGGTCTCCGGGTAAATTGCCATCGCGCGGCTCTCCATGATCATTGCCCGTGAGTACGCGGCGGAGCTAGTATAGTGTTTTACCATTTCGTTTAAGTTAATTTCAGGGGAAGGTTTATATACACATGTCTCAATAGACTGCACAAAACAATTCAAAAATTTACAGCAGCGCCTATTGGGCCCGACATGATCGCATTCTAGAAGGCCAATCTGTATTTGCATGTGCTTTCTTTTCTTCCACATTCATCGTTCGGCAATCAACGCGCCCGAAAGCATGCTGGCTGATGTGCTCTGCAGAGAATTCACGTATCTCTACGACCTTAGAGTTAAGGTCAGCTAACCTCAACATGGCTGGTCCTGCCCTTTTGCCGATAAGTCAGACTGTTGAGGCGTGTTACCAAGATACTGACTGACCAAATGCAACGGGCAAGCAGGTCTGGAACACAAACAAATGTGCCTGTCATGTCAATTAGCTCGACTATTTAGACAATGACGCTCAGTTAGGTAGGTCGCTTACATAGGTAGTCTTTTTATAATCGAACTTTTATTGAAGGAAAGGTTTTGATCAGCTCTAGTAATTGTTTTCATATTTCATGCAGTTAAGCGTAAGTTTACTGCAGATAAAATCTTGTGACTGTTGTTGCATATCAAGAACGCAGGATCAGAGGGCGGAAGAGAAACTTTATTGAGCTGCTCGTAGTTACAGAGCCTCGAGCAGACTGCCCCGATGGAGGCGGGGTCCTCGAGGAGGAGGAGGGCCGTTCCGTCACTCTCTTGTTTACAATACATGGCGAGAGCGGCGTCCCGGGGAAACGTGATTCTACACGTCTTTAGTTCACGGCGGCTGCAATAGCACATAATTCACAGCCGCGCACAGATGTAAATACGGAGAGGCTAGTGGTCTCTCACTATACACACTCACGTTGTTAAACACGCACACTTTGCCGTTGCTTATATGTGTGGCTTTTTAGTTCCCAACAACTGTGTCCGTTCTGAGTGCATTAACTGAAATCACTAACTCTGAAACACTGAGTGCTTTTCAGACCACCATTTCATAGCATTTGGACAAAGCTCCTATTGCCACAGCCCTCTGCACGGCGTGACAGGGGGCCAGGGTGCAGCGTGGCAATCCCCAACCTCCAGCTTATTCACGGAATATGGGACGCGAAGTTTGCTCCATACCGTTACGCAGTCGGACCTACCGCGTCAGTTTTTAAAGAGAAGGATTATGACCACGCAGATTTTATTGCGATAGCAATTATATGGACAGTCTCGGCTGGATTTCGCCGTCGCCGCCGTCATGAACCTTATATGTATAAGTATGTATATAAATATATCAAAGTCCCAAAGAAAAATAAGTCAGAAAAATGTTTCCGAAGCGCTGAATCGAACCAGCGACATCTCGTTCCGCAGCGCGTTGCGCTAACCACTACGCCAGAAAGCGCAGGTTCTTCATGCAGCTAACGGTTAGCGTTATATACACACCCTTTATCGCTGGCATGATTCAGAGACGGCAGACGATTATAAGCGTTTCTTCGTGACCAGCGAGATGGCGCGAAGAGCGCGGCGGGCGGATTTAAAATTCGTCGGCGAGCTCGCTCGCTTCTTCTTATATTTGCGCAGGGAGAACCTTGCCCTTCCGCTGTGTGCTCGCGCGGTTTTCTCGTGGTGAGAGGAAGAGGGATGTTTCGAGCTTTTACCGTGAAGTCCGCGCTCATGTTACGGAGCGTACGAAAGTCACTCGAGCTCAAGGGACACCCCTAAACGAACAAACAGAAGATGAGCGCGAACTATCAAGTGTCACAGCTCGACACTTGAAGCACGCTAGTTTCCTTCGCTGCTTCGGCCGCCTTTGCAAGTGGGGCGCTGTTCAAAGTGAGAGTATCCGTTGGCGAGCCTCACTTCGTATAGCATTAGTTTCTTGCTATCGCATTCGTTGCATCGCCCTTGCGGCGAAACTGTGTCTTTTTTAACGATAATGTCGGCCCTAAGCACACCTGATGTTGCATTCCAAGGACTATTTGCTTCCCATCTTTACTTCCGGAAGCCACGGACCAAAGGGAGGTCGTTTAGAGACGGTCGCCATTACTTCATTTTCAGGTTTTTTAACACGAAAGTGTTTTATGCCGGGGTCCACCAAGTACATCCGTCACGGATATGACGTTGATAAAATAGACGCCAACGGGTGAGAAAGAAAAAACCCAAGAAGAAGATACCCGCGCTGGGAGTCGAACCCACGACGTCGCGGCCGCGACGGCAAGCGCCTGACGCCCTACCGAGTAAGCTAACTTGGGAGATGCTAGACATGGCGCGAACTCGCCTTATATCTTTCACCCACGCCTCTTTCACACATTCTCTTTCGCGGCGTGCAGAGCGGGGCGGTGCCGCCGTCTGTGAGATGTGAAAAGAAGTAATGCTTCACGATCGGCACTTACTAGCACTTACTCCGAGATTGCACGCGATATCGGAGGTCATGGTTAAAGCGTCTCGATACCAGAGAGGTTGACTGGCCGCGCTGGCGTCGCCGCCGCACCCTTCACGCAGTTACTTTCTTTGCCTTTGGCTTCGTGTTAGTGTGCGTCGGCTCATCGCAGTAGTGCGGCTTCCACGTGCACCAACGGGATTTCTCCGCCGCCGACTGCTTCGATTGCGAGAGCACCGACTAACAAAACTGCTGCAATATTCGTTGCAGAAAGGACGCGATTTTGACGGGCGAATGTCGTGCCTTGGTGGAGCGAGAGCAGCGCCTGCGAGACAGAGGCCAGCGGAACGCACGTGTTTGCGGCTCAGGCTACGAACATCTACCTCCCGTGTTGCTGAAGCGCAGTGTGCGTTATGTATGCATGAGCAAAGGCGTCGGCTACCCATTACTAGAAAGCGCACACCGTGCCGTTTCTCACCTTAATTGACGACACTTTGAAGAAGTGCATACCGGGTACCAGTGTTGATTATGAGATTGTTGATATCATCCTTACGCGGGATTCACGATTCGCTGTGTCCAAATTTATGTTCACACCGTCAGCTACCATAACGGTTTAATCATGATCATGGGCGTTAGTCGTCGCGATAGCGACATGCTGTCAACATGGGTGCATCCATGTGAAACAGTGCTATAGCTGCCAAATACGAATAGACATTGTACAAGCTCTCATATATCACTACACAATAAGCACTACTTCTGTGAAGACACGTATCTCTTTCGTGTTATATCGATTCCTATCACGGAGGGATCAGCCATGTTTTTTTTTTACATTTCATCGTCCATTGTGAAGCATGTCGTCTTTTGGATTCGACCGTAGCGGGGAGTGGAGAGGTTCACACAAGGGAGGGCGGCCTCACACCTCCGCCCTGATCAGGACGGAGGGGCGAGGCCTCCCTCCCTTGTGTGAACCCATCCCAGATCTTACAAATGTATCAACATGTTGTGCAAGTCTCGTGTATATGTGGAGTAGTTGCACAGAGTTTTCGCGGTTTTTGTGTAGGGTTCAACTTGGGAACGAACAACACGTACAAATCTCTTTTTACCGGTCGAAGGTGGCGGTGTAGGCTTATTTCACTCATGCCTAAATCAAACCGTGAGCATGCTTGTATTTTTAGAGATCAAACCAACGAATTTTGAGAGCAATCATAAAAACAAGCTTGCGCGACTCTACCCGGTTTTATAGTATCAACTAAGGCTATAACTAGACCAAGCATTCGCAGTTTTCTCCATGAAGTTCTGTCTTCTTTTCCACATCTTGAAGCACTATTTTCATTAGAATATTTGAGTGGAATCGCACGAGAAAGATATATAAATATCTTATAGAAGTTATGCTACCTGTGCCAATGTATCATGCAGTTTATGAAATTGCATCCGAAGGGAATGTTCTAAAGAGGGTAAAGAAGATACCAGTAAGGGCGTAAAAAGTCATTGTTCTTTGAACTACATAGCAAGACACTTTCTCCCAATCCTCTGCTAGAGCAAAAAGGACTCTTC
This sequence comes from Rhipicephalus sanguineus, assembly GCF_013339695.2. Classification (NCBI taxonomy): domain Eukaryota; kingdom Metazoa; phylum Arthropoda; class Arachnida; order Ixodida; family Ixodidae; genus Rhipicephalus; species Rhipicephalus sanguineus. Next base: position 128,659,852 of record NC_051183.1, on the reverse strand, counting down.
GTCCACTGGAGTATAAATTGTATGATATGCAACAAACCAGAAACGATAGAACACATATTTTTGGATTGTTGGGACGCAGTCGTTTGATGGAACATTCTTCAACGCACTTTAAACAAAGAATTACCGTTTACTCCCTATGTTATTCGCTTCCTTCCCCTAACACAACATGTTTCCCCTAAGACACAGTTATGCTGGTATGCATGCTGGTTGTGTTAGAGAGTATTTCTTCGAATATGCAATATATTTAAGAGAAACCTAACGAGTTCAGGAAGAACCACCATTATGGATGTTTATGTTGGATGACCTGATTTCATTGAAGCGCTTTTAAATCTTCGACAGGTTCACCTTTTTAAGTAGCACCGTCATTGTTATGCGTGTTGTTTGTATTTTGTGTGTTGAATATGTATGTTTGCGACATGAAATTGAAAACTATGCGTAATAAAGAAGAAAAAAAATTGGCGATAGTTCGGTGGGCTAACCACCAGCCACGGTCGCAGAGCTAGAGGTCATGGTTTGGAATCCTGACAACGGAACATTTTTATAGTTTTGTTTCTTTTCCATCAGATCGCATTCAATTTGTTCACGTATTTCCGGGACGGAAATGCGTCATGAAAGTCTTGGTGAACCCCGGCATAAAACACTTCCGTGTCAAAAGGCGCGACTTTTTGACGCGTGCAACAAGGCAAAGTGACAAAGCATCAAGTAAAACAAGTAGAAATATCTCACCGATGTGAACTGCGTCCTATCCCAGGAAGCTACACGTACAAAATGAAGGCGCATTATTTGTATTTGGCGCTGAAATGCAGACTCAATGTGGGACTACATTCATGGGCAGTAGCCTTCACTTCGTTGACAAGAAAAGTTGTCCATAGAGAAATTAAAAAGTTGAGAGAGGACACTCCGTGAAATATGGCCTCAGGAAGTACGTCACGACTTCGTAACGATCTAGTGCGCTCACTAAACGGCAGCGGACGCAAGCGCAAAAAGAAATGTTATCATCAATCGAACAGAATTGTTTTTCCAAAATAATAATTATACGCCCAAATATGACATGTTCTTTATACATACAACAATTTAGTCAACACACCTCACGTGGTTAGTTCTCTTCAGCCGTACTGTGAATTATCATTACCTGTATCTCTTTCTATTATAACTTATTCAAAATAAAAATTACATCACGACCTCATATCGCACGAACCATTGAACGAGACAAATTAGGGAATTGCTAAATCAAAGCGACAAACAATAGACCGATCTCACCGCGAGTTGCACTACGCCACCGCTGCCGCAGTGCATGCCGGTACTTGTAGTACTCGGTACGTTCAGCTGCCTACAGCTGGTGCATCGGCGAGCTGGATTAACGAGCTTTAGCGGCCTTATTTCGATGAATTGAGATGGTTGTGTTGACGTGCTGTGTGCTGGGATGCTACAACAGGAGCCTGAAGCAAAAGGACTCGGATTTTACGTGTTCCCAAAGGATTTCAAGCTCCGACAGGAATGTGCGCGACAGTCAACGAAGTCGGACAGAGAGGCAACTACCGTGCACTTTCTTGTTCAGCCTGTTTGTGAACTGCCTGTGCATGATGCATCGTGGTTTAGCAGTGCCCTATTGCGTCATAATAACCTTGCTGCGCGAACGATGGACCGATCAGCGACAGCAAAAAGTTCATATAACGCGAGCTCGATCCCCTTGCTGGGGCGATCGCCGCCAGCGACGACAGATTGGATACAACGTCCTTTCCGGGCTCAACAGAGATCGCTTTAGTATATAGGGAGACCTAAACTGACCTCTCACCAAATGCGACGACGACTGTCAAGCGTCTAGCATGAACTAGACCTGTAATACAAGCCAATATTATAAATGCATGCTGTGTACAGCTCGCGCCGTGGAGCGCACGGCGAAAACTCGGCCGTGCCGGCATCGCAGCCAACTCCGCCGCCGGGATTTCCCTATATTATTGTGAACGCATCGTAAAGCGGGCAACAGCGGTAGCAAAGCTGAACTTCTTTATGAGTGTGGGCTATTAACCGTACACTGCTGTTTCGAAGCGGTAGGCCTAGCGACGATACCGGCGCCGAGCCACCGGCTGAGGCCGCCGCCGCCAGCTGGAGCGAGCTACTGCTTATCCGTCGCATTGCGTGTGCCGCCAAAATCTCTTACTGACTTGTCCATCCCTTGTACAGCAGGAAATATTATGCCATTCACGAGATTTTTGTGATGTTAACCTTGGCAAGCGGCATGAGCGGCCAGTCACAGTTCAGCGGACGCGCCTCTAACCTGCTTCACGGCGACCGTTTTATCTTCATTCACGTTTAACTTATTACTGTGATGGAAGTCCTGCGCTGACAACAAAGTCTACATGGAAAGTGTCGCCTCGACAAAAAAAAAAAAAGCGCAATAAGGTTATTTTTTCGTCCCTTCGGCTTTTTTTCTTTTTTTTTTCTCCTGTTGTCGTATAGCGGAGAGCTCTATGCAGTTTGGCAAGTTATTTTCCGGATACTGTAGCTTGTGTCGCTTGTGTGCTCGCATTCACTGAAGAAGATATTTCCTCTCATGACGACGGGAACGTGATTTCTTTTTTTATTACTAATATTTATTCAGCAAAACGACGCAAGCTCATGAACCCGACGAGACGACCTCCTCACATGTAAGCACTATCAATTGTTCTTTTTTTCTCTTAGCACTAGGATGCAGTTTAACCTGAAATAAAATAGCATACATTGGAGGTGCGGACACAGTTTTCCACCGCGTTCAATCGTCTTGCGTGTCGAGGATTGGTGCAACACGCCAATATACATAAAACACGCAGCAAGCAGCCGCACCAGCAGCGCTCCGAGAACTACAACTAAGATGGCGGCAGTGCCACTGTCGGAAACTCGCGCATGCGCAGATGGTCTGGTGGGATCGGTCTATTGCTTTGCCATTGGGGCGAAGAAAAGTGTTCTGAAAGCATTACCTTTCGTCATAGCCAAACGTCGGTTACGCAGAGTAATCCAAATGTCGCGCTAGTGAAACCGAAACAGGAAGAGCAAGCCACTTGCTCTCATAAACCACCAGGTGCGCTAGGGTCGATTGGGCCGCTGGGGTCTATGAGAGGGTCCGCTCTTAAAGGGGCCCTCCAACTATAGTGTTCTGCTCCAACACTTCTTTTGAAGCGCCTACATCGCTGCCTACCGCATCGACGCGTAGTGGCACTCGCCAGAACTATTGCGGGCGGAAATGACGAAGATGAGCGCTGGCCTATGATTGGATAATTGTAACGTTAGAACTAATAACGGCGTTGCATCACAAAAGACGAGATTATTGGGTTTAGTTTTTCTTTAGCATGCTTTTGAACACCAACTAGAGAGACGATGTTAGACTTTTCAGCTTTAATAGGCACCGTACAGTCGAGTTTTCCAGTGCGACTGCAGCGCCAGAACGCAAAACCTAGCGGACAAAAAACGCAATAATGAGACGGGGTTGCTCAAAATGGAACGCGATGTGCGCGTCTCCCTCTCTGAATGAGTGGGCGGACTGCGGCCGGGATACACGGGGGACGCGTTCGCGCGTCTGTTTTCTGCGTGCCCCTAACGGCCAATGCCAGCGAACTTGGGACGGGCCAGTGCGAGCAACGCAGCTCCCTCTGGTCAGTGTACGGTGCCTATACTGCAGCGCCCGGGAAAGCATGCGCCGAACGCCACGGCGCTAGAGGGAAACGCGCTCGGGACGCTCCAGGCGCCGTTGTTTGTAGAAACTGAAGGGAAAAAAATGTAAGAGCGTTGATATAGACGCCGTCGCAACAAGAAACATGTCTAAAACTAGAAAACATGATAGAGGCGTTCACGATCTGCCGCGTTTCGCACGCGCAGTTCACTCTTAATGCACCACATTGTTTGTTACTATTGCAACGGCGTCATCATTACGTTGGAAAGAACGGGCAACATTGTATGCAAGCTTCCCGTACGTAGGATCTTTCAGTTCATTTCATTGGGGCGCCATCAGACGTCACAGGGCGAGTGAAACGTGGCCAGGTGACCCCGCGAAAATCGAGTTGAGGGTAGACCTCCATTTTATTGTATTTTGAGTGTTCTAGGCTGAATAACTTCGGATTGCGTGCCCCTACCGCTGCCGTTCTTGCTTCACTAATCTATTCAGCCTTCAGTCTACGCAACCCGAAAGTAAAAAGTGTAAAACAATGAGGTCAGAAAAAGTGTTAGAGTGTCCCTTTAACTTTTTTTTTTCATTCTCTATGAGTTGTCCGCGAGTATACTACTGTGAGAGAGCAGCTTGCCATCCCGAAAGTAAATACGAGTGATCATTACGAACCGCTTTCACCTGTCGTGGGAGGGTCTATGGAGCCAACTAGGAAACGACACACCTAACGTAGGTGAATCTTGAAAGCCTACGTGCTCGGTCGGGTGTAAATTCGGAGTTTCGTTTACCTACACGAATAGTTTTACATGTAACCTGCACAATAGTAATTACTAAGAGAAAAGAAATCAAGTTTCCGTTCCATCTTTTAAGCAATCTTCTACAAAACAGATCAATCGCTCAAACGTTGCAGCATAAATGTATTCTACGAGTTCCTATATCACCAATCAATTGGGAGGTTCAACAACAAGAAGCACTGGTAACCACAGCAATGAATGAATGAATGAATGAACGAATGAATGAAATGAAATGTAATTCGGAATCTCCTTTTGAAGTTGTCTAGGCCACACGTGAGTATTGAGTGTTAATGTTGGTTACGTCCTTCATTAGAACGCCGCTTTCGCGGGACATGAACATGTTAACGCGATAGCGTTGAAAAGCTAGTTTCGTATCAATTCCGGTGTCGGTGTCGGCGGCGTCGGCGGCAGCGCCTTTGGTTGTGAGCGAAAAAGCAGCGTTATCCGTGAGCATAAATTTGAGCTAAGTGCAATTTAAAGATATGAGCTGGAGGGCGTGCGCACTTTGGCTTTTCTTGCGGCAAGGTTTATGTCTCCACAGAGAAGCGAAGGTAGGCTGGCGATTGGGAAGGCGATACGAACACGGCCCGATTACACTAGCTTGTTGACGCCGTCTCCGAGAGAGACAGGCTCGCGGTACGGGCGCACCATCTCTTGGAGGCGTTGGGACGCTGCTCCGCAGTTTTCCCGCCGTTTCTGAGCGATGGCGTGATCACGCCGCGCGGATGGTCTCTTACAAATGCGTAGGGGGTGTATCGCTGCTTACCAATGACAAAGGGCACACACATTTGTGCGCGAATTCTCTGACACACATGTAGAGGGTTAATCAATACTTAGAAAAATTTGCAGTGACTTAGGTCGGCTATGCCAGGATATACATAGCGTTAGCAAAAGTTCAGCTGATTATTCTTAGTTTTCCAGATTGACTAGGATAATTAGCCTACTTCTGTTCATTCTTCGTACGCTGAACCGCTAATTGCCAGACAACTACTTCGTGATCCGATGAGATAAGCTTCTCGGCTGTTCTACGCCGTTGTACAGCATTTGCGCTCTCCTTCTCCATGACGTTACCCACCTGCAAACGCCAGTCAGAGGCGCTATCAAGCGGCTCCAGCGCAGTGTCAGACGGCGACTGCACAGCGAAGGCGAATAGCTGCGCGCCCGCCGGCACCAGTGTGTCTGCCATGGCTACGACGTCACTCCTCTCGAATACGCAGACCAACAGCGGCGAGTCGCACGCGGCGGCGACAGAGAGCGCGTGAGATGCCGGCTCCGGTGAACCTGCTGTGTGACATCACTGATCCTCGCGCATGCGCAGCACGGCTCATGAGGATCCAAGCGAAATCGGCTCCAGCTAGGCAAGTGTAGCTAACGCTACAAAAAGTGTCACGCCACAGGGCTGTTGACACGTATGTGATGGATTCTGTGCATTCGTAATTTCTTTGGGTGGAGTGGCTGCATGTGTGAGTGCAGTGTGTGTGTGGATGGGTGTGCACTGAGTCAACTCAACGCGTACGGACGCAGAGAGAACCGAGGCGCAGGGCACTGTCTATATATTTCCTCAACAGTGCACCAGCGCATAATACTCGCTCGTACTTTCTACACCGAAAGCAATATTGTCAAAAAAGTTTTGTTGAACAGGGCGGAAAGATTTAGCCTGTAGGTATGAGTTTGTGTGTGTGTGTGTGTGTGTGTGTGTGTGTGTGTGTGTGTGTGTGTGTGTGTGTGTGTGTGTGTGTGTGTGTGTGTGCGTGTGTGTGTGTGCGAATATTGCTATTTCGTGCAGCTCTTAAAGGCGGTGCTTAAGGGTCCCCCAAATTTTTGTGACATGACCACAGTCTTTTATATTTGCAAGCTTCATGAGTGCCTCGAACAGGCACACAGCAGCCACATCCCGGTACTACGGAAGTGGCTGTACGGCATTAAATTGTTACAAGGCATATTTTTTTTCTACTGTGTACAAGCCTTCCTTTCGGCTTTACATCTTGTCCTATTGAGGGCTTTTAAATGCGCCAGATTTTCAATGCCGACTCAACAAGAAAATTGTCTATCCGTGCCTGTGCCACGTAAGGCAATATTCGTCATAAAGAAGAAAATGCATAAAAAATACATTTTCTTGGCGTTGCTAGTTTTGTCAGGCTTGGTACGTTATTATATGGACTCAATAGCTTCCGTTGCATAGCTGCATTTATGGTACTACTACACTCCAGAAACACTCCTTGTTCGAGGATTTTCACGCGATAGCGTTGGAGAGTTCGTTTCGCAGAATGCCGCCGTGTGTCAGTGACGGCGTCGCTTGTGAGCGAAAAATCATCCGTGGCAGAAAAAGCGAGAAAGATGTAAATAAAATAAACAGTAGAAACCTTCGGTCCGATTGAGGATCGATCCCGGGCCAATTGCGTGGCATGCAGGTGTCCTACCACAAAGCCATGGTGTCGAAAAAAACGCTACATAAATGCCATGCAGTCTCCTTAACGCATTTTTTTCGGCAGGTGTTACTACGAAAATGAGCCCATTCGGCGATTTGTAGTCGCATTGGCGAGGTTATCAAACAACGGCTTTTGCGCGACGCCATGTTTCGATAAATGCCGGGATAGTGCACCCATCGCCGTTAATACACACACAAACTTGAAAACAGCTCCAAAAATGGACAACTATGTCCATCTAGCGGAAAACATATTAAGCAAACAGCAAACTTTAAACTAATGTGCTGCGATCTGCGAGGCCTTGTGAGAAACATGTCTCGACTCTAGCACAGAGAAGGGTTTTAGATCGAAAACCTGTACTATTACTATAGAAACATCGCACGCGCGCGTTTGTGTGTCTGTGTGCGTATTAATACACACATTAATAAGCATGCACTTAGTGCAGGCCCGTAGCCAGGGGGGCCCAGCCCTCCTCCCCCCCGAAAATTTGATGACACATGGTGTTTTAGCGAAAACAAATCATGAAAATAGGCGTTTTTCTCACATAGACAAGGATTTCAGCAAGTGGGGCCCCCCATAGGTCGGCAAACTCACTCATGAGTCGACTCAGTAAGACTCACTTAAACTCATATCGAGCCGTGAGTCTGAATCTGAGCGAGTCAGGCTGAGTAATATTTTCGTGAGCCTGAGTTCGAGTGAGTCTGGTTGAGAACAATATCAGTGCCTCTGAATCCGAGTGAGTCCGAATCAGGAAAATTTTGGTGAGTCTGAGTCCGAGTGAGCCCCAAGGGCAAAATATATTTCACGAGTGAGTCTGAGTGAGATCCAAATTGTTTTGCCGACCTATGGTCGTATCTACTCAACTTCAGCATTACTATCCGCCTTATGATGACTGACGTTTATACTCACGTCTGCCCACACATACTTCAAAACACTAGCATTCATACGCCATCTTAATATTTATTGATTAGAGGCGAGAGTTATGGAGGCGGGCGACGGGAGAGGGGGGGGTTGATCTCGCTCTCAAATCTTTCACGGGAAGTACTTGATTAAAATATCTCGTGTGAGCCATCACTTTCAATGAAGACGTTCTTACTGGGTTGTAATCATTAATAACTCTTATTCCAAGGCATCACATCAAAACGCGCGAAGTAGAATGCCAGGTAGATGTGATATTGGGGTCATTCACGCCAACTGTCCCAGTCGGGGCGCTCGACAAAAATCAGTTTCTGTGAAAAAATCTGAGAAAATTACACACATATAGACATTCGTAATACAGTATTTTCCCAAATTAATTTGAGCGGCAAAATGTGAGTGCCATTTGCACTTCACGAAATGTTGGAGAACCAGGTATGAAAAAAAAAATCGCTATAAATCCACCGTTCCAGGCATTCTTTCAACATTTGATTTTCTGCGTTTTTCGAGTATCGTGATTTCATTATAGGGCAGTTCCTTATAGGAGCTTTATATTTTGTACTCCCTAGCGCGTAGGTAAATTTGAGTAAATTGTCGTGTTTTCGGGATTTTTTTTACAAAAGGCAAATGTCCATCAAATTCAGAAAGTATTTTTATAAAACTCCATAAAGCGTACTATCTGCTAAATTTTTGTTTTGCCTGTGTACGGCCCATAGGCTCTAAATGAAATCCTGAACTTGGCAAAAACGCTACATTGGCCTATGTTGAGACGTCTGTAGCACCCTAAGTTGATCCAAGAAAAAATAAGTGGAGAAGCGCTTACGATTTAAAATCATAAAGACTTTGTCCAGAGAAAGTTTTTTCAAAGTAGTTTTTATTTTAGTTGAGAAAACAATTTTTGAAGTTGAGTCCCACCATTGCATTGTTTTGCTGTGGGGACAATGCAAATCAACTGCAACAATGCAAATTTGCTGCGTAAAAAATAGGTAGTGTATTCGTAGCACATGATTTTCAATTTCTTTTTTTAGTACGTAATATTGTTTATTACATGCGAAAGTGATAATAAACAGAGGTAAGATTATAAAAATATCATTGGCTTAGGTGCCACAATTCCACCAATATTGAATCGCGTTGCGTATTGCATTGCTTACGCACTCGAGGCGGCGTACCACTACGCCACAAAAAGCATCTGTTAATGTGATATAACAGCTGTAAAACTGCATGTTACCAGACTGATAAATCCTACTTTAACCCAAAATCCGCTGCCCGCAACCACCCAAATAAGGATGTCAAAAATAGCATGGCATATTTTGTTCCTGTAGGGTGGCGGACGACGTACAGAAAGTGCGAATACACGCGCGTCGTCACCTAGTGCGCCGTCCCTTGCGGTATACATAGATGAACTTCGTACGGATCCGCTATAAACGTCGACGCTCACGCCTCCTTTCTCAGTTTTACAAGAACGTTGAGACCACTTATTTTGACGCCCGTTCATTCTGAGAGCGCCATGCAATAAGTAATGCGATTCATTATTGGGGGAATTGTGGCACCTAAGCCAATGACATTTTTATATTCTTACCGCTGTTTATTGTCACTTTCGTATGTAATAAACAATATAACGTACTAACAAAAGAAACTGATAACCATGTGCTACGAATACACTACCTCTTTTTTTAAGCAGCAAATTCAGTTGATTTATTGTCCCTACAGCAAAACGATGCTATGGTGAGACTCAACTTCAAAAATTTTTTTCTCAACTAAAGCAAAAACTACTTCAATTAAACTTTCTCTGGACAAATTCTTTATGATTTTCAATCGTATGCGCTCCTCCGCTTATTTTTTCTTGGACCGCCTTAGGGTGCTACAGACGTCTCAACATAGGCCAATATAGCGTTTTTGCCGAGTTCAGCATTTAATTTTAGAGCCTAAGGGCCGTACAAAGGCAAAAAAATTTAGCAGATAGCATGTTTTATAGAGTTTTATTAAAATAATTTCTGAAACACGACAATTTACTCAACTTTACTTACGCGCTAAGGAGTAAATAATATTAAGCTGCTATGAGGAAGTGCCCTATAATGAAATCACGATGCTCGAAAAACGCAAAAAAGCAAGTGTTCAATGAATGCCTGGAACGGTCGATTTATAGCGAATTATTTTTTTCATACCTGGTTTTCCAAAATTTCGTGAAGTTCTAATGGCGCTAACATGCCAAAAGGTTTTTGCCGCTCAAATTAATTTGGGAATATACTGTATTACTAATGTCTATATGTGTGTAATTTTCTCAGATTTTTTTAGAGAAATTGATCATTGTCGAGCGCCTCGACTGGGACAGTTGGCGTGGAATGACCCATTGATGTCAAAGAGCATGGACATCTTGTTCGAAAAAGCCAATTATACTCTAACGGACTGATGAGTCGACTCACATAGACTCAGATAGAGCCGTGAGTCTGAGTGAGTCCGAGCGAGCAATATTTGGGCGAGCTTGAGTCCGAGTGAGTCCAGTTGAGAAACTTTTCAGTGAGTCTGAGTCCTAGTGAGCCCGAATGAGGAAACGTTTGGTGAGTCTTAGTCCATGTGAGCCCTAAAAGCAAGATATATTTCATCAGTGAGTCTGAGTGAGTTCCACATTTCTTGCTGACCTATGGGCCCCCCCGAAACAAAATCCTGGCTACGGGCCTGACTTAGTGGTTGAAGTGCGCTCTAGGGGCCGGATTTAACTATCGCGTTCAACTCTTGAAGGCGAAGCTTAAGGGTCCCCCAATTTTTTCATCTCTTCAAGTCATCATGCCCTGAAGGTTTGCCTTGTTTGACTTCACAGTATAGGTTGTTTGTTGCTTGGCTGCTCACTAGCACCAATTATATTTAGCACTTAACATAGTAAATATCATTTATTACAGCTTGGCGCACTAATTTAGTTGATGTTTGTTACAACCTGTATACAAATAAATAGAGTCATAAATATTTTACTTTGTTTTCTAGGTGTAACTATACAGACTATTTTTGAATAAACACTGCCTCACTTTTCTTGAAAGTGCCTTGCGCAAACGTCCAATAATCCACGAAAATACTCTTATCAATCAGGATTCAACAAGTAATGGGTAAGTAGAGCACCAAGTCGGGCTAGTTGGTTAAGATTCATTATGACGACTAAGACTGCGCTAAAAACACAAAGACAAAGACGAGGAAACAGGACTCGCGCAGTCTCACAACTGAACGTTTAATGTTTGAAGGATGGCATATATACACAGTTAACACTTGATGAAATAAGATCATTGGACACAGATATGTCTTCGTCACAAAGTGGCACCTAAATATTTCAGCTCACAATCGGCAAGAGATACGGAAGGTTCACTTATAGACCCCCGTGTAGTGTTAATCTTGAAAGCCTCGAACACTACACGGGGGTGTATAAGTGAACCTTCCGTATCTCTTGCCGATTGTGAGCTGAAATATTTAGGTGCTACTTTGTGACGAAGACATATCTGTGTCCAATGATCTTATTTCATCAAGTGTTAACTGTGTATATATGTCATCCTTCAAACATTAAACGTTCAGTTGTGAGACTGCGCGAGTCCTGTTTTCCTCGTCTTTGTCTTTGTGTTTTTAGCGCAGTTTTAGTCGTCATTGTTGAATCTGCCGCGGCAAAACGATGGCGGGAAACGCCATGCCGCGCACAAGACGCGCGAAGAAGCGGGCGTAAGGCGGGGCTGCACGTGAGCACGCAATAAAGGGAATGAAGGAAGAAGTGTTCAACCAGGGCAATACGGGTGTCGGCCTCTTCTCTGTCGCTACATTATTGGTGCCGAAAACCCGGGAGAAGGCCGACATCCTCCTGCACCGATGCCGTACCGAGGATGAACAAGTTACGCAGACATCGAGGCGCCCTTCGCGGTGCCACTGCCCGACTCCTGTCCGAGGCCAACGAGATCCTCCTGCAAGGCACACTACCGTCTTCCGCCGACTTGCAGGAACTCATCGACGAGCTTCGCGACAAGTACTCCGCTCTCGCTGAACTGGACAAACAGATCGCCTATGCCCTTGAGGGTGAGAAGTTTGACGAGGAAATTACGGGCGCTATTGAGTACCACGAGAATATCGTGAAAGCCGTCAGCAGGCTTCGGTCCGCGATGAACGCGCGTGCAGCGGTTGGTTCTACCGTCACCGAAACCAACCAGCCGAGGCATGCGGGTACAATTTACAGAGCCAGCAGCTCCAGGGGAGCTGCCCACTCGGAGGCCATCGGCCAAGACCTCGCCGATCCCTCTAGACCACAAGCACCGGGTTTGCAAGTCGCCTTGCCGAAACTTCAAGTACCCACCTTCCGTAGCGAGAACCGTGAGTTACCGGGTTTCTGGGAGCACTACGAGGCGACCACTCACACGCACCCCAAGCTCACAGACATCGAACCGTTAAGTGCTTGAAGCCTAACTTGGCCGGCGCTACGAGGCGAGCCACCGAAGGAACACGGCTGACTGAGAAGTATTACAACGTTCCCGTCAAGGTGTCCACCGAAGGGTATAGCCGAAAAGATCTCGTCGATGATCACACAGACAGCCTGCTTGCCATTGAGCCGATCGAGTCTTCGTCCCAAGTGTCAAGGCTGCAGGACGTGAACGACAAAATCGAGTTCAGGACCAGCTGTTTGGTCAGCCTTGGCACGCCGTTTGCAGAGAACGCGGCTGTTCCACACCGAGTACCGTTGCACTCATTGCCGGAGGACCAGGCGATCTTGTACCGTAAGCGCACGAACACCGACACACACATCGTGGACTCTGCGGGGCAATCAAACGAAGAGCAAGTGAAGGCAATCCTGAAGTTCAGTGAAGTTGAAGTGGGAAGTCAGGAGCCGAGAAAAATGTCAGGTGAAAAAAGCACTTCAGGTAAAGCATCAGACAACCGCAAGGCAACGGACGTCTTGACAGCGCCTCATCTACCATGCGCCGTAGCACTGGCAACGATGTCATCATCGTCAGGTGTAATTTCAGGGCCTGGACAGACTATGTGTCCCCTCCGCGGCATCTCAAGACACGTGACGCGTGATTGACGAGCCACACCATCAGAAGAGGAAAAGCGTGCACAGAGCTACGGAGGCACGGCATCGATTGGGAGGAGCCTCTTCCACCTGACGTCGAGGACTTGCGGAAGTGGGCATCGGATCTTCCTGTTCTTTCTGACCATCGCTTTTCACGTTACCCGTCATTGGCATCTGAAGACCATAGAGGCGTGACAGTACATGACCGCCCTCTAACGCAACTCTGCGAGGACACCAAGGATGCACGGGCGCTGACACCCTCGCACCTCCTAACCGGCAAGCACGTCGTGCGGCTACCAGCAAGAACTACAGGGTGTTTGCCTGGTTCCACCGCGCATGACCTGCGAAGGCGTGTCAGGTGCGAGCACGAGCTTCTGCAACGGTTGTAGAAAAGCCGGAAGAAAGAATATTTGCTTCGCCTGCGCTCCGCTCATCAGTGCCATCCGTCTTCGTTCCGACTGCACGTTGGCGACATTATGGTTATCCAGAATCACAATGTGCCGGTACTGCAGTAAAAGTCACTAGAGTGGTCAAGGCGTATCCAGGCAAGGACGGCATAGAGAGATTTCGAATTCGCCTACGCAAACGGCCATCAAGTCCGGCGCACGGCTCATTGGCTGTATCTATTGGAAGCAAGCGACCACGCCGCGGCCCCGGGAGGATGTTGAATATGCCGCGGCAAAACGATGGCGGGAAACGCCATGCCGCGTTTCCGAATCCTGTTTTCCTCGTCTTTGTCTTTGTGTTTTTAGCGCAATTTTAGTCGTCATAATGAAGTAATGGGTAAGGTAGTGAACAATTAATCGTAATTTATTTATTATAAAAAGTAACACCCAAGCACTCCACACAAATTGGTGACAAGAGAAGCTGAGAGATGCGGCCCCGGCGTTTATCACGTGCTAGCATCTTTCGAATTGTCTCGTGTTGTATCTTTTGATTTCTGTATGACCACATTCAAGAGACGTGTGCCTCGAACCTTGTGTTCGGTGAACTTAGCTTAACTCCATATTAAGAACATCTAAAAAATTTTATCGGTAGCCATTTATGCTTCGACGGCTATTGTGCGGCGAGTATACATGCTGACAAAACCTGAGGAGAAACTAGTGTCAGCGCGGACACCCTTGGAGGCAGCGTGTGCTAGCATTGCTTCTCCATTATAGCTTCCGCGCACTCACGGACTCGCATACCGCGAACTTGTCCCGCTTCCATGCCACATATGGCTTCACTGTAGAAACTAATGGACCGCCCCTGCAGCGTTTGTTTGAACAGACAAGGAACCTCATTTGCGAATACCTGTGGCTGGCGAGTCCGCGGACGTTCGCGTAACCTTGTGAAGTACGTCGAAGACAGCCCCTCAACGACACCATTTTTATTCACTAAATCGAGCCGTAGCAATCCGATAATTCAAAGCGAACCCTATCGGAAAAAGCTGCGTTTCCAGTGCCTTCCAGTGCCTTTCAACGCACTGGGTGGCACTGGAAACGCTGTACAGTGTGTGCCAGTACATTACAGCGCGCTGGGAGGCACTGAGATGGGCTGTACAGCGTGACCAGTGCCGCCCAGGGCGCTGAAAGACACTGGAAGGCACTGTAAAGTGTGGCCCAGTGTCTTACAGCGTACTGCGAGGCACTGGCCAAGCTGTACAGTGTCTGCCCGCGCACTGGGAACACTGGCGGCACTTCGGAGAATAGGTGCGCTGTGTGGACCTCGTATAAAATTTGATATTGGATCGCGAGATGCCGAAAGAAAAAGTTATCAAATATTGCACAATATCATCCTACTCTGTGCCCTAGACATATCTAGCTTTAGTTCTAGTTAGGCGACGGACTTACAAATAGGCTTCCCAAGCAACGCTTAGCGGCGCTGCTGCTCTTGACAGGCTGCGCCATCTCTGGCAGAAAAAGAGAAACTGGGGTGTAAGCAGCGAGCGTTGACGCTCGCTTCCGTGCACGTGCTGAGCCCTCGCGGTGAACTTGCGGCGTCTCACAATGTACCGCTTGCAGTGTGGCTTCAAAAGGATCTTCAATTTGACTGGCACTTCCGAAAAGCGAACTTGATAAAATAAGAAAGGCTCGTCAATCACGTTAACGGTGAAGAGCAGACGATCGACGACAACGACGCCCAACTCAAAGCGAAGTGCATTTCCCAAGTCGCGATTACACCGTGTAGGACGTATACCTCGAGGTAAGTCTCATTCTGTCATGTTAAATATGAATGGTCCAAATGCACTCCGAAATGAAGCCGTACACGCTATCGATGTTCTCCAGCGTGGACTACGAATCATATGATTGTTGTTTTGATATGGCATGCTTACAGTAGCAGCCGTGTACTTTCGTGAACAAACGTTTGCGGCGTGTGAAAAAAAAGATTATACGGCCATGGCACTGCTTCCTGAGAAGGTTAGAGTCAAGTCCTCCGTGCCGCTGGAGAATCTACCGCCGATTAAGACGCGAGACAGCTGGCTGAGCTTTAACCACTGTGAAGCAACATGAACTGCTCGCCTCGTTTTTGCGGCTCTCGCGTCATGCTCGCAGTCTCCTTTTATGATATCGACCTGACAGGCGTATAACACCTGCTGCGTGAACGCGGCTAGAAAATCGCACAAAGTCAGAAGGTGGTTACTTGAAGGCTGCAATTGCAAAGCATGTATTAAGTGCCAGTTATATTTAGCGGCTTAAATATATATCACACTAATAAAGTGACAAAAGCAAAGCAAACCTGCAGAACGATGTCAGAGCTTGCTGAAAATGCTCAGACGTCCGTTCCGGCGTGATAAAGCAGCCCTCCCGACGCGTGAATTGCAGGCGCCGAAGTTCTGACAATGTGCCGAGTTCAGTTGAATTCAACCAACCGAGCAACGCTAACGGTATAACGCGAGTGTGAACGTTCAACAACGACGGGTAGGTCTCACGAACACGGGGAATCAAAACACAAAGTTGTTTCACCTACAGAGGTAACTGGACTTTGACAATGCGAGAAGACAGCGAGTAATCATGACTGTAGTCGCTGCGTGCATGCGCCGCGTTACTTACCGATTCAGGTAGTCGGAACGAACGAAAGCGATGAACTCAGACAGCCAAAATAGAAGGCGAGACAGCGCTGTCAGTTATCCACGCTTGCCGCCTTTATTTCTCGTACGACACGCCCGGCAACCGATACAGTTTAACACGTGAATCGTAATAATAATATCTGGGGTTTAACGTCCCAAAACCACCAGATGATTATGAGAGACGCCGTAGTGGAGGGCTCCGGAAATTTCGACCACCTGGGGTTCTTTAACGTGCACCTAAATCTAAGTACACGGGCCTCAAACATTTTCGCCTCCATCGAAAATGAAGCCGCCGCGGCCGGAATTCGATCCCGCGACCTTCGGGTCAGCAGTCGAGCGCCATAACCACTAGACCACCGTGGCAAGGCAACACGTGAATCGTGTGCCTTGGTGTTGTCTGCACTATTGTGGCTGGCCACTAAACCGCAATACTTCGGACCACGCTTGCGCTTCCGCGGGGTCGCTTCTGCCATCGCGGAAATGCGCAGCTTCGCACAGCAAGCCTCTCGGTTCAACGTACCCAGCTGACGGCCCCCCAGTTACCCGCACCGAGAGAAGAACGCGTGCGCACGTGCGCTACCGCTACCGTAAAAGGGGCTCAGTCGGCTGCGCATAAGGTTCAGAGCTTTCCGACAGAGCCGCAGCGCGGCTGGCGCGGCGCTGTCGCCGCGCCGCAAACTTGAGCTTGGGTTCCCTATACGCTGAACACATTCATCTGTCGAGCAAGATCGCGTGCCCATTCGCTGAAATGTGTGATCCAGCGTTGTGAACGTAGTTTATATAACTGTATCAAATAACTTATCATTCGCAATACAATATGACTTTAGCATTAGTCTGATAATAAACATCAACCGACCGTGCGAACGGTTATTGGATTCTTCGTAAATGAATATCCACGTTATTCACTGCGATCGTGGCGCACGGAGTACAGCACTAAGCCTAATGGTCAGTTCGGCTAGGGTGAACTACTGCGGCTGTATAGTACGCGGAACGTAAAATAAGCACAGAAAATATATCAATACAGGTGAAGAAAACTAATGTTCTCTGCGCTGTTCATATGGACGTTGTTTTCTACATAGGTATATGACTAACCGCTTAGCGAGTCAGTGCGATTGCCACAACACATCTGCGGTTACGCTAATATGTTCTTCAGCAGAACGTGAGCAATAGATGTTTTGATCCTGGGCAGCAAATAACAAAGAAATTAACTATCTCTCCGTTAGGTTTTCGCGAGCACGAAGAGACTGAAATCTGCTTTTCTAAACGAGAAAATGAAAATAGTAGCTACCGGAGTTAGGTATATCATGAAGCAAAAAGAGACCAACTCACGTCTTTGAAGTGTGGTGCAGCGGTATAAGTAGGACACAGAATGTACGCTGCGTCGAGGTGGTGGGTTCGACTGCTGCTCGCTCTTGTTTGTTTTTTTAGTCGCAGTGCACGTGTTTCAGCCCTAATTATGATCTGGCCAAGTTCACAATTTTTAAAAACAATTGAAAAGCCTTATATCGGCCCGTAACGGGTTTCCCAGTAGGCAGCGCGCCAGAGTCCAGAGTGGCTAGTGCAACGTGCCAGCGTCGCAGTACGCAGTTCCACGCTGGTCCAATCTTCATGTATGGCATTGGGACAGCGCCACTGGGTTTTCCAATAGGAAAATCGTATCCCGTTTAGGCTCAACGTCACAGCCCATGAGGAATTTTTTTTGAAGTAAATGCCTCGAACGATAGATTTCCTAAAGGGCAGTGACACAAGATCAAGACGCCCTGCCATGTGTACGCTACAGCTCTGGCGTTTAACGGCGTAGCATTGAGTTGAGAAAGAGAGAGAAAAATGCAGAAGCAAATGCGAACCAAGATGAAGTAATCTGAAATGATGTTTGTCACCCTTCCTCTGAAATAAGATTAGAAGGCATGTAGAGATGAGGGAGAGAAATTTTGGAATCAAGCGTAGAACTCTTGCCTCAGGAGCAACGCGACAGAGAAACTTACAAGACAGGGTACGCACTCCAGGACAGTGAGCTCACTGTTCTATACTACTCTGCATAGGGAGAGGGAGACAAGAGCAACGGTAAGAAAAAGGAGGGTATCCATAAAGGGTAATCCCGCTGGCTGTACGTTGAATTAGGAAACGCGATTTAAAAAGAAGAAATCTGGGGAGCGGCGAAGCATGTAGGGAGAGGAGTTTCTGCTCCTCTAACGTGAAACCTATGGAGGGGCGAAGCAAGCAGTGTGCACCGGTATTTCCCACACTAAAATCACTGCTAATGGACAAGGAGAGACAGAAGGGAGATTTAACGCCGAGACGCGCAGTCCGCTTTTAGTTAACGTGCACGCTCCGAATCTTTATTGTTCAAGTATGCCAAAGAGGAATCTCCCACCGGTACTACATCGCAGGTCAAGATCTAGTGCCTATATATAGGGGTGGACGGTGAACGGTTGTGCAAAGCGAACAGTCGGTTTTTAGGGGCGAAGCTCCTTAAAGCGGCACCCGTTCGTCCCTCGTAGTCGTAGTGCGTAACCAGTCGTTACGCTAGTACCAGATCTTGACCTCCAAGGTGGTGCCGGTGGGAGATTTTTCCTGTGCGTTGTTGAACAATAAAAAATTCGCAGCATGCGCGTTAACTAAAAGCCGAATTCTTCTGCCTCTCATTCCCCATTAGCAGCCATTGGCATGTTCCAGTAGGAAACGTTAGTAGAAGTAGAAGTGTAAGTGTTAGCTAAAAGCCGACTTCTTCTGTCTCTCATTCCCATTAGCAGCCATTGTTTACCTCCAAGGTAGTGCCTGGTGAGCATTCTCCTGTGCGCGATTAAACAATAAAATTTTGTTCAAAACGCCGTTGATTGATGAAATAAACGAACGAAAGACGCCAGATGTTTTCTAAAAGCAAAACGAAAGAACGCCAGATGTTTCTAAAGCAAAACGAGAAGACGCCAGCTGCTTAACGAAAGACGCCAGATGTTTTCTAAAGCAATGGTTTTCTAAACAATGAAAATTCACAGCGTACATGTAAAATTAAAGTCAGCTGCAAGTCGTCATAACTCTCATCGAGCCTTTAGTATAAACGCGCCCGATCTCACGTCGGTGATGATGTACTGGGCAGAATTCACGGAAGATTCACGGTTTACCGATGAACCTCCGCAGCTTCGCCCACTCATTATCATTCGCTCCGTGGATATGCTGTGATTTTTTTCACTCAAGAAACTCGCTGGTAGACGCTGCCTGCGTCGATCTTTTCTCTCGCGGGTGAGGGCGCGTTCTCATTCCTTGCGAGCTGGCAGTTTAGCGTTCATCGCAGAAAGAGCGTTTCCGTAGTCAATGCCACCGTTCGCTCTCTCTTGCCATACGGCGAGCGCTGGGGCGGTGGCGCCCTCTCTTGCGCTCAAGCAAATGGAGCGTCCCGACAGCAGACGACGATACACGATGCATGCCGACACGCGGAGACCCTAAAGGGTTTCGCCCCTAAAAAGGTAATGAGAATATCCGAAAAAAAATTTTGGTCACTGCTCTAAGATATGGTGCGTCACTGCGCCACATTGTGGCAAACAGCGTTGTGGTGACACACGAAACCTTAAAGCAAGCCGCATAGTGAAAATTGCCTAACTGCATCGCATGAAATTGATTCCTACAATGCGTGGGATGACCCGTATTTTTATTCCGCAAAACGTATATTAATCGCTTTGATCACGTTACCGTACGCTATAAAAAACTCGTGTGGCTAAAACTTAAAAAAAATTGGCCGCGTATCTGCGTGCTTCGCTGCAAATGTCGTCTAAAGACGATAGAAGAGGCGCTGCGTGAGATATGGACGCCATCTGGCAATACGTCGGGAACATGAGTGCTATGTTGCGGACTGGTAGACCCGGCGCAGCAGCAGGCGAAGACCGGCGGTGACCAAAACGACCGGCGGGGACGCCAGCCAGCCCGAACACGTGGTTTGGCGCGAAGCGCTGAATCAGAAGAAACGTCCGCACTCAACGAGTACTCTCCACACACTCTTTTATTAGATGCGAAGTATCTTAAGGTCGAGCTCAATCCGGTGGTGGTGGTGGTGTGCGGCGTGACCACCCTCACTGCGCATGCGCATACCCTCTCCACATACCTCCTCTCCACTCCCCCTCACCATTCCCCTCCCCCCTCTCCACTTCCCCTCTCCCATCCTCCTTACCACTATTCCTCTGAAACGCGGGCTAGACATGCCGAAATTCTCTCCTGCATAACGCCGCGATGAGCTCGAGCGCATGCGCGTCCCCTGCCCTTCTCTCTCCACTCCTACGCTGCCCCCCTCTCGCCCGCCTGTCAACCGCGTTCCCCGCTCGCCCTGTGAGAATTAACGGCCAGGCTAGATGAAAGACACGACGCGCGTAGCGTCCCTCTTCGCGTTCCACGACACGAGGTCGGTAGCATGCCCAATGAACGCCAACGGAACGCGATCGTGCAAGTGCTCCGGCTTCGCATCGCCTCATGGTCCCCTTTAGCGGGAGATGGTGTAATTTTTACACGTCGCCTGGCTAAAACAGGAATGCCAAAGCGGCGCCCCCTAGCATTCGTGCAGTGCAATACAGAACCGAAACCGAAACACAACAATGAGCTCGTTCAGAGGGCACGGAGGAAGTCAAGTTTAACGCGCAGTCGCATTTTCAGCGCAGCTTAAGAAACTAGGGTCTTTAGAATTACGTATGTATGCATTTTCTATTAAAGGAACACACCACTTAATACTTACCTAGTGATGTTGTGCCTCAGATATGCGTAATGTTTGCATTTTGATCGACAATGTACACAAGTATGAACCTAGTGAGCCTTCAAGCTGCCTGACCCTTGAGCAAGTGGTTCAACTTTGGCCGAGTGGCTGAATCGAGTGACGTGCCGACAAACAGAAAGACAGAAAGACAGACCAAAATTTCTCGGTTGAAGTATCCTAAGAAATACTATCGTCTTTAATAAAGGCTACGTGCCGGGCGTGATGGTACGGTAAACAGACACCCCGAAAACACCTATGTACAATCGTACAATCCGTGTGGCGTCAGATTGCTGTACTGGTGAAAGCAGACTAAGCTTTGCCTGAAACCCGTAAGCTGAGACCACGATGTAAGATAGATGCCACCATATCATTAGAAGATTACGCAACATTAAACTTGACTTGAGGAAGTCGATGGGGTCGCCATTCCTCGAAAAGAGTGTTTACAGCACGTCACACAAGAACTGCGGCAGTGCTTGAGAAGTGCTGCATGGTTTCCTTTTTTTCTGTTGGTGGAGTGGAGGACGAGCTTCGAGTCGACGATGATCTGGCAGTACACGAGATATTCTTTCCAGATCCACACAGTGCAAGCAATATCACGATCGCTTCACGCTTCCCTGGAACATATTGATGATTGAAACGGCATCCGTTGAAAAAGCGGCGCAACATTCATGCGAAACGTAGAAAGTATGTAAATTGTCTCGTCTACATGGCAACTGGCAGAGAGTACGTCTGTTTATCGCGCAGAGAACCGGCACGAATCTTTCAGCTTTGTCAGTGGCAGAGGCTCCGTTCTCTCGCACTATACAACGTTTAATACATCAGCTACAACGCACGGAAGCTGGCGAGACTTGCAGCAGTAGATTCACTCGCACCTTGAAATAGTGCAATGATTTTGCCACCCGTAATGTGATTTCGTTTTTAGATTGTTTAATAAATGAAGGTGCTTTGTGCCTGCGAAACAGACAAACCCCGTTTTTTATGTGGTTGTCAATAGGTTGTCTTAGATCGCTTCACGTGTCGTTTCTTGTATTGGGGCCTCAACGACATGGTTCCGGCGACGCGGATCCGGAACCAGTCGCAGAGGCACTTCTACGATGACGAAATCCAAGCGCGAGACGCGCATAATTAGACATTTTGATGACGGAAATTCTTGCAGAGTATCCACAGCGTTGTACCTGATGAATGAAACGGGGTATATGCCTACTTTTTCGTGCATACGCTTGAAAAGGGCGCCAGAAGGGTCAAACTTCAGTAGCTTCTAAAATCGTGGTTGTTCGGGGACGTCACAAAATCTTGCGCTAACGACGAAAGTCAAGGGGCTCGATGCGCTAATGAGCGTATACGCGAGCATTCGAACAAGGCTCAAAAACAAGCTACAGATAGTCAATTATCTCTTCATTGTAAGAATAGTGGGTGCCAGCCATCTTTTAAAGAGAATACTTATTTGTCCAACTACCATGACGAACGGGCGTTTCATTTCAGAAGCTTATCACGTCCACAACAGAGGCTAGGCAATTCTAATCCTAAACTCAATTTCCCTCTTTCCGAAGGAGATAGAATTCATGTCCCGATTGATCGCTTTATTGCCTCTGCGCAGACTGAGTATTCAATTTTCTGTCGTTTCATTGCGATAGTGGTGAAATATATATACGCTGACTGAAGGAATAAACACATTTGCTGTTAACTATGAAATGTAATGCCGCTGGTTGCACGTTGAGCTGAAAAACGTGAGTAAAAGATATGACGATAATAGTTTAAACAAATCTGGGGTCACTGTTACACATATTCTCTCACTGTACCACATTTTTCACAAACAGCATTCTGGTGACATGCGAACCCTTAAAGACCAACGCAGTATCACACAGTACTGATTGCCCACATAGTTAAGTGTAAAAAGTAAGAATTGCCCTTGATTCCCCCAGGCGCTGTTTATTATCGACTCTGCAAATGACTGATATTCACACAGCATAATTATTAGGCAATCAATGTTTTTTCGTGAGAGTTTTAGCAATTATTTAACTAGCGTTTAACTAAATATTACCAGCTGCCTCGCCAGCTTCTTAAGCTGGGGCAAAGTCCCGCGCCGTAAGAGTAACCTTAGTTCCAGAGGCGACCGCTACAGGCGCAGCTCGCACGAAAGAGAAGTCTTCTTCCTCTTGTTCTTCGAGCGTCTTGATGATAATATTAACGCAGGCAAAACCACATATAGCATAGCCAACTGTAGGATGCGGCGCTCGCCCCACTCCGGCAGTGCGCTTCGATACAAATAACATGAACGAAGAAGACAAGGCGGCGGAGTGGAGGGCTCGCAAGGCAGCAGGAGTGCGGGCTCGCCGCCAATACCCTGCGGTGAGAGCTCGCGAGGCCGCAGAGAGACGTCAGCGCCGTGCGGATCCCGAGATAGAACCCCGCGAAGCCGAAGCAGCCCGGAAGCGGCGGCAAGAGAACCTCGAAGAGGTACGGGCGCAGGATGCAGTGACCAAGCGCCGAAAGTGGTCGCTACCTGAAGTTGGCGGCGCCGGCGCGCGCTTTAAGCGCGATTTCCTGAACCACACGTTCGGCCACAGCTGCATGGTCTGCGACCACTCGTGGTTCGACAACAACCTGACCACAATCGCTACTACAACAACGTGTGACGTCTTTATATGACAGCAGAGGAATTGTACGGAGCATGCAGGGTTTACCGATTATCTCCGAGCCAGTTCCTCAATCATCATTCACTTCGTGGATAAGGCGTGATTTTTTTTAATATTTGTCAACAGTAAATAATGTTGCAGTTCTACATAAATGGAACCTAATGGCAGGCACGAAATGCGTGGGCGATTCTTTTCCTTTGTATTCATTTAGAGCAACGAAGAGAATACATTTTAACGTCGGCATCGGAACGCGACACGGTGACCGTTGAACATCGAAGTGCCTTGCCCAAGATGCTCGGATGGAGTAGTGTTACCACAGTGGCATTCGCAGACTGTGATTTGTCTACTCCGCAGAAGCAGTAGTAGACTGTGATTTGAGAAAAATAAGCTTAAGTCGTATGCATAAATCACAAAAGATGAATTGACGTCTATATTACCAAGGCCATTTGTATATACGCTTAAAAGCAGTGGATCAGGAATGCTTCCCTGCGGAACTCTGTGTAGCATGAATGAAGCATGAATGAGAGCTGTTAATGTGCACGCTTTGCTGGAGTACTGTAGGTAAGACTTGAATACACAGAGAAAAGAACCTCTGAAACCATAATATTGAAATTTTTTAGAGTGTGGTGTCATATGTTCGGTCGAATGCCTTTGAATAGTCGATACAAATTCCAAGTGGATACAGTTCGGGGTCGAAAGCATCAATGATTCTTTCTTTTTGCATTAGTAAGGCGCTCTCTAACTTTTCTTTTTTTCGCAAGCCCGAACTGATAGGTAGTAATGAAATGATGCTTGGTTAAGAATGAGCTCATTGATTTGTCTATTACTTTTATGACATTGAAAAATACCGGGAGTATTGAAATAGGCCGGTACTTAAACATGTTAGATTCGTCACACCCTTTAAACATAGTAATAGCTTTGTCGAATTGAAGTTGGAGACGAAACTGGCCGCATGAGAACAGCTGAATAATAATGCGATGTAAAACTTGAGCAATGGTAGTACTAACGTATTTAAGTGGCCCAATATGAAGACCATCTGCATCACTACAGGTAGTTTTGCTTAGAGATATGAATGTTGGCACATGTTTCAATGTTGGAACCCAGTGGCTCCCGCATCAGAGGCGGACGCCCTAACCACTCGGCTATCGCTGCGGTTGAAAGATCAGCGTGAACACGAGCGCACATGGCATTATTGTGCCTAACTGTGAAATAATAATTTTGTGCAGTTCATTGTTCAATCGCTCATGGTTACGTCACGTTATCTGCCGTATTGGATAACACCGCTGATTCGTTGACCCACTACCATAACAGCATGAGCGGGAGGCAGTCCGTTGCATTGGCAGCTTATGGCTTGCCATAACTACACTGCGTATTCTGCTTGTATGTAGGGTTTTACTTGGCACATGCGCAGCAGGGTGCATTCGCTCAGAGGAGTCAAAGATGAGGAAATGGGCTTGCTTCATTCGTTTGTCGAACAACTCGATAATCTCTTCTAATATTGCGCAAGCACTCTTTCGCCAGTACCCCAGCCAAATAAGAGAAAAATCACAGCATATCCACGGAGTGAATGATGATGAGTGGGCGAAGCTGCGGAGGTTCATCGGTAAACCGTGAATCTTCCGTGAATTCTGCCCAGTACATCATCACCGACGTGAGATCGGGCGCGTTTATACTAAAGATTCGATGAGTTATGACGACATGCAGCTCACTTTATTTTACATGGACGCTGTGAATTTACATTGTTTAGAAAACCATTGCTTTAGAAAACATCTGGCGTATTTCGTTAAGCAGCTGGCGTCTTTTCGTTTTGCTTTAGAAACATCTGGCGTTCTTTCGTTTTGCTTTTAGAAAACATCTGGCATCTTTCGTTGGTTTATTTCATCAATCAACGGCGTTTGAACAAAATTTTTATTGTTTAATCACGCACAGGAGAAATCTCACCAGGCACAACCTTGGAGGTAAACAATGGCTGCTAATGGGAATGAGACACAGAAGAAGTCGGCTTTTAGCTAACACTTACACTTCTACTTCTACTAACGTTTCGTACTGGAACATGCCAATGGCTGCTAATGGGGAATGAGAGACAGAAGAATTCGGCTTTTAGTTAACGCGCACGCTGCGAATTTTTTATTGTTCAACAACGCACAGGAAAAATCTCCCACCGGCACCACCTTGGAGGTCAAGATCTGGTACTAGCGTTACGACTGGTTACGCACTACTACGAGGGACGAACGGGTGCCGCCTTAAGGAGCTTCGCCCCTAAAGATCACAGCCTATCCACGCGGTGAATGATGATGAGTGGGGCGAAGCTCCGGAGGAAATCATCGGTAAACTGTGAATCTTCTGTGTAATGCCCCATCAATCATCATATAAAGAGGGAAAGACACTGTGTGCATATTACAAACATCAAACTTTTATTTTTCTTAATTAGATGATGCTTGGCTTGCGTTGTCCCTTCATTATACACGGCTTTATGGCCCGTGAAATGAAGGGATAGCGGTTCCTGTACGGGTTCCAATTGGAAATTTTAACATGCCAGGTCTGTACACGTCCCTCGGATGTCGTTGGTTTCATATGATCAAAGAACGTGCACGTGA
Source organism: Rhipicephalus sanguineus (assembly GCF_013339695.2). Lineage (NCBI taxonomy): Eukaryota > Metazoa > Arthropoda > Arachnida > Ixodida > Ixodidae > Rhipicephalus > Rhipicephalus sanguineus. The sequence continues at coordinate 128,634,031 of NC_051183.1, read as the reverse complement.
GAGCATATTTGGCTGCCATATGCTGTATTACCCACTCACTGTTCTTTTTGATATTATCGACATTCAGGTTACCAACTAACACAAACGATCTATTCTTGTACTTGTCAGATTTACACAATGCCGTGTCAATGAATGTCTTGATATTCCCACTCGGCAAATTGGGTGCAAGGTACATGGTCATGATGATGCATCCATCAACATTGATGGTAGCATATTCACCGTTGTGGCTCTGTGTCGTTGGTAGTAGTTTCAGATCTTGTGACTTTTCTGTTTGTTTGACGTATACGGCCACACCACCTGCAAGACGCTCTGAATCATCGATGCACACGACTGGAACGTATCTTTTGATATACGGTCTTTTGGCGTTCCACGTCTCGGTAAGACAGAGAACGTCCACCACAGTAAGTATGGGGTCCCGTTTCACATCGTTTACAAGCTTGACATAAAACAAGCTAGGCTTACATGGTAAGCGGGAAGCTACAGAAGGCAACAACAAGTAAAGAAACATAAGAGAACGGCAATCTTTTGGCAAGACGTTCGACCACTGCAAAGTTAACGGCGTGGGTGGGTCTCTGTAGCCTTGTCTTCCATCCGGCGAATTTGAGCGAAAGAGAAGGCGAGCCAAGAGGGAGCCTCATGGCACGTTACTTCTGAACTGTTGTCTTCGGCTGTCGTTGAAAACACGAGACGTAGTAAAAAGAAAGAACGCCACATAGGCGAGCACGCACGAGAGTCTCACTCGTCAACGTCGTCTGCTTCATCTACTGCATACCAGAACACGCACTTCTCACGAACTAGAGGTGGCTACTACCAACAAACGAATGAAGGATGGACAGACCCATGGCATAAGGAGGTTCGCCCCTAAAACGGTTTCCGTAACGCTTTGCCGTTGCTAATGTAATTAATAAACGAAATCATTTCTGACATTACGATTCTAGAAACTTTTAAGTGTCGATATTCGCAGCTATATAGTGACCCTTAAAAGGAAGGACATCACTAAATTGCAGGAAAAGCTTCCCGTAGGAATACACATGGCAGCACAGCAAGTGCATATAAAGCATGCAGTGGTATAGAGTGAAGAATTACTAACCCAGAACTTACCAATATCGTCGGAGCTTCAACCCTCGACTGTCTGAGAACGTACGGTATTGAATCGAACGCCGTAGCTTTCAAGTGTGCGAGGTATCGTACCATCGACCTCCAGTGTTCCTAACTCAACTACAAATGGTCGTTAAACCAAATCTATATCTTGTGAAGCAGGAAGTGAAACTTCAGCGTTTCCTCTTTTACAGCGTAGTTGTTAGGCGCCCGTTCCTGGGTTGGCGTCCTCCCTTGTTGTCCCTCGGCGTAACCGAATGAACGAGAACAGCGCAAAATGAAGGCGAGCGCATAGCGCAGAGAGTATATATCGCACTCGCAAAAGAACAAAAGGGCGATTAGTTCGGCATAAAGCTTTTAAGGAATTTACCGTAACTTCGGCGCGCAAGTTGCCTTCACGGCACTTTTCCTGGCCAAGGTACGATGGTCACGGCAACGATTCCGGCTTCACGGCAACGATTTCCTGGCCAAGAAGACGATGATCACAAGGCGGTTCCAGGGCTTCGATGAGGTAGTTCACTGGCGATGTTTGCTGCAGGACACGATATGGACCGTGGTATGTGGGGTCCAGCTTGTTGGAAAGGCTAGTAGTAGTAGAGGGCACACGCAGCCAAACGAGCGAGCCAGGATCGTACGATGTAGTGTTAGTGAACACGTCGTGGGAGTGCTTCTGGCGCCCCTGGTTTTGCGTTGTGAGTGAGCATGCAAGTTGGCGGCATTATTCAGCGTATGTAGCTGCTTGGGGTTGAGTGATGGACTCTGAGGCGTCGGGTCTGTACAAAAGAATAGTGCCCATAGTACGAGAAGGCTCGCGCCCTTAAAGGTGGAAAAAAGGGGAGAGCCCAGTAGTGCTTTCAATGGCGGTATTTTAAGCTAAAGTCACAAGCGGTAACAATTAGACATACACCAAATAGCCCAGTCCATCTCCTTGATAACGAACGGTAGTACTCGGTCCCAATTGGAGTGGTCCGACGAGATTAACAGCATGTCACCGAGAGTACGGTTAAAGTGTTTGTCATCCCGTTTGTTGAGGGCGATAGGCGCTTTTGGTACGTGCGGTACACGACGCAGCAATCACGGAGCAATGCTGTGATGACGTCTGAGAGAAACACGCGACCGCGATCACTCAGCAACTCTCTTGGGGCGCCATGCCGAAGGACAGGATTCTTGAGAGTAAAAGTGGCAACGTCTTTTGCTGCAGACGAAGGCAGGTGTGACGTTTCGGCGCACCGTGTGTGGTGGCCTATGGTAACGATTATCCAATGGTTACCGTTTGCAATGCTAACAAGGGGACCGTAGATGTTGATGTCGACGCGGGCGAACGGTCGGGAGGTGCATGGCAAAGGTAACAAAATGCCAGCGGCGTGTCTTGCGTCTCTGGTATGCGAACATGCGCGAACGCATTCACAAATGAAACGGTTCATGCCACGCCAGTAATATCGAAGCCTGATGCGAGAATATGTTTTGAGGAAACCTTCGTGGGCCGCATTGTGGGTCGTCCTGCAACTTGGAACAAATTTTGGAGCGGACGTGACGGGAATGACGAGTAACCACTGACGGCCGCCGGGTGTGTTATTTCGGCGGTGAAGTGCTCGGCTTGCTGGCGCAATCTCCGACAAGATGGTGAAGGGTTCCGATCAGACAGAATGTCTAGAATGAAAGCTAGCCAAGTGTCCTTGCGTTGCTAAGAAGGCATGTTGGTGATGGTGAGGGCGGTGGTATCGCAGGTAGTATGTGTGAAGCAGGCAGAGGCAGGGGCGAACGGGAGAGGGTGCCTGCGTCTGCATATCTGCGGCCAGAGTGAAGCACCACGGGAATATTGTATTCTTGGAGGCGTAATCCCCATCAGGCGAGGCGACCACTTGGATCTTTAGTGATTACAACCAGCACAGGGCATGGTGGTCGGTCACTACGTCAAATGGGCGTCCATAAACGTACTGCCGAAATTTCTCTATCACCCAAATAATGGCAAGGCATTCCTTTCAGTGTCAGAACGGTTGCTTTCGGCTTTGGTAAGACTTCGGCTGGCGTCAGCAACGACGTACTCTTGGAAGCCATCTTTCAGTTGCGCAAGAAATACCGCCTAGCCTGACACCGCTACCGTGTGTGTGGATCTCAGTGGGTCCAGATGGGCCGAAGTGTGGCAGACTAGGAGTTGAGGATGCGGCGCAGTTCGTTGAAGGCGTCATCACATGGGGGAGACCACGCCGAAAGATCACTAGAGCGTGCGAGGAGTTTCGTCAAAGAGCGATGATGGTAGCGAAGTTGCGGACCAAGCTCCTGAAATGGGAACAAAGGCCAATGAATCTTCAGAGCTGTTTCATGGTAATTGGTTTGAGAAAAGCTGAAACGGCTGTTAGTTTAGTGGGGTCAGGGAGAATACCGTCCTTTCAAACCAGGTGCCCTAGGATCGTAAGCTTCCAAGCGGCAAAGTGGCACTTCTTCAGGTTCAGTTGCAGTCCCGCGGCGGAGAGGCGAGCAAGAACTTGCTCGATGCGCGTTAAGTGGGACGCAATATCTATGGAAAAGACGACATTGTCGTCTAGATAACAAAGGCAAATATTCCACTTGAGGCCTCCAAGGATCGTGTCTATCATACGCTCGAAAGTAGCAGGCGCGTTGCATATCCCGAAGCGCATGACTGAATTCGTAGAGGTCGTCGAGCATAACAAAAGCCGTTTTTTGCGACCAGCCTCCGCCATGGGCACCTGCCAGTAGGCAGACCATAGCTCTAAGGAAAAGAAGAATTCTGCTCCATGTAGCGAGTCTAAGGCATCGTCGACGCGCGGCATCGCGTTGCGCGTGATTCGGTTGAGACGGCGGTTGTCCCCGCGGAACCTCGTGGATCCTTCCTTTTCTCGACCAGCACAACTGGAGAGGCCCAGGGGCTGCTGGACGGCTATATTATTCTACGTTTGAGCATACCTTCTACATGCTGATCGATGATACTGCGTTCAGAAGTCGACACGAGGTATCGACGCTGTCGCAACGGTGCTTGTTGACCGGTATCAATAAGGCGAGCAACTGCTGACGTTCGACGTAAGGAAGGCTGGTCGTGGTCAAAAGAGGCTCAAAAACGCTGGAGGAGTCAGACGATCTGATTCTCCTGAGCAGGCGTAAGGTGGGTATCGACGGCCTTGCAAAATACATTCATAGGGGCAGCTGTGTCAGTTGCAGAAGTGATGGCACAAGGCTGTAGTGATGCTGTATCTCCAAATACTGTATCGTCGAAAATGTCATCAAAAGCTGCGAGGCTCCCCACACAATCACAGCGTAGTAGGAGAGACTGGCAAGCAGTCTTTGCACGCGTAAAGCGCCGCAGAACCATTGCAACATTTTATGATGACGAACGAGAGGACAAAGGTTCGCTAACGCGCATTAGTTACAGATGGTTGAAAAAACAGTCCAGTTAGAAGCAGCAGGTGAAGACACGAGCACTAGGACGGCGGGCAAAGGGGCGAGGTGGACGTCAGCTACGGCATACACTTTAGGGGGACTCCGGTTGTAAAGCTCAGGGCACGGAGTCAACAATGTGAGTTCAGCACGAGCGCAGTCTACGAGGGCCTAATGTGTAGAAAAGAAATTCTATCCTAGAATGACGTTGTAGGATGATCGCGGAAGAACGATGAACTTGACGGCATACCGAACATTTTGTATCAAAACACGAGCTGTGTACTGAACCGAAGGCGTGATGCAATGCGGTGTCGCCGTACGCAGGGCAAGGTTGGTAAGCGGCGTGGTCACTTTCCTCAAATTTAATTTCGCTCTAATCACAGAAGCGACGGCTCTTGAGCCGACAAATGCACGTACAGCGATACCTTCTACTATTATGTCAATTGCCCTGGGCCGAAAAAGCGGATGTTTTGAAGAGTTCGACAACAGCGTAGTTCTTGCGTCCGGAACTGCAGTGGTCATTTTTCCTCTGATGCGGGGCTAGGTCGGCGAAGCGTCGGGGCCCCTTCCGTGTCAGTAGAAGTCGTGCGATCGCAGTACTGCTTCTGGGTAGTCTCCAAGGAGGTTTAAAAAAATCTCCTTGCTGTCTCCGACATTCTGAGACGCTCGTGCGCGTGTTGACACGGAGTGTTCAGCTGTTCTTGAAGTTAAAAATTTAGCCATACGTTGCATTTATATCTAAGTTTAACTGCCTTGCTGACCACACCTATCTTAGGATACCCATTGGTCATTGTACGTAGCGACCACATAGAGGATCACAAGGCGAGAAAACCGAACTTATCTATGGTACTTCTCTGTAATCAAACAGACGTGGCCCCAATACCAATCCTAATTTTGGGGGCTTTCATGGCCCATTCTTCTGACAATTTTCTTCAACTTTCCGCTAAAGCGTACAGTAGGTCAGTGACCGTTGGGTGGTAAGTTGTCCTTAGTAGTTGTTGAAAGAAAAGCAGGCGGCTTCACTCTTTCATTGGCAGCGAGGTGAATTGGGTACGTGGGTTAGCGACTATTTTCCGGGGAATTCAAAGGTGGGAAAACATCTCAAGCAATGTCTTGGCCATCCTCGCACTTTTATTTCATGGAGAGCAACTACGTCTGGGTAACGCGCTGCAAGGTCCACCACAGTTTTAACGTATAGATTGCCATTGGCCGATGTACGTGGTAGTGGACCGATGATGTCAATAGCGATGCGCTGGAAAGGCGTATTGATTGGCACGGTTCGAAAAGGCACACGTTCTACCAGGCGCTTTGAAACGGTCTTCTTGCAAATGTCGCATGACTTTACGTACCACGTCATATCAGATTGCATGAATTGCATGAACGCAGGAATTAGCTTGTGCGGGCTTAGAAACCCTTGACTGGTCTTATCGTAATCACGTGGTTCAGCGAGGACCGTTTGACTAGACTGTTGCAATGCCTGCAAGCGCAGCCGAAGCTCTAGCAACGGGCGTTCTCGAGCTCGTAGCTGCGACTCTCGTTCGTAATCTTCTTTCGCTGCCTCACGCTTTTGCGCACACTCCGCTTTCTCTATTGCGATCCTTGTCTCTCCCCTGCTGGAGTGCCTTGCCAGTGAGTGCCAGCTCTTTACCGAGACCTCTCAGCTTTTCGACACGCAACTTCAACCACCGCACGGGAACAAATTGAGGTAACAGAATAGAAAGTTGGGCGAGTTGGTCTATATTCATATTTAAAGAAAAGCGGCGCACAGAAAAAAAAAACGGAGACAAAGAAGAGAACCACACACAGCGCTGCACTCACAACTGAAAGTTTATTCAGAGCAACAAGAATTTAAAAGGTAAAACCGCGCATGACAAGTGAGGTACAACGTGATTAGGTGATACGCTCATCAATAAAAGTATACTCTTTTTTGTGCAATGTAACCGAGGTCTGGCTTACGCAAGCATCACGTGACTTGTTAATATGATAGGCTTCAGAAACCTCACGGGTGACTTCATCGTGGTGCTTAAAATAATAACTGTGTTAGACAGAACAGGTGTGCACCCACACGTAGCACATTGCGATACCAAATGGGAAGGTATCCCATTCCCAAATGGGAATGGGAAGGTAGGTACCAAATGGGAAGGTATGGGAAGGTAAAAGGGGGAGCCCTGCTTCCTCTAGTTTTGCAACTTGCTTAGCAAAACTAGAGCCCAACACATGCCTGCAAGATTTTTCTAGAGCGCATTTAAGACACGTGAAGGCGATGCCCCTCTTTACCACCTTTGAGTGGGCTGATCCAAAATTAAGAATTGGTTTCACTGATCGTGGCTCAAAACACCAGCAAATATGGGAACTCTGAAACCGAAGGTTAAGATCGAGAAATTGTAGACAGTCGGATTCTGGAACCTCCGATGTAAAGGACAGACCCATGCCTTCTGTCCTGAACACCTTCAACACATTGGAAACATTATCCGGGAACGTGACATCCTTTACAACAACTAAAAAATCGTCCACATATCGGAAAATACGCATCACAGTTCCGCTTAGGATTGTGTCTAAAATGCAATCTATTTTTGCTAAAAAAATTTCACAAAGGACAGGTGCAACGCGCGAACCTATACAGACTCCTGATCGCTGGATTAGGATCTGCCCTCGCCAACCAATGTACGTAGAATTTAGGTAAAAAGCCTGTAATTCAGTGAACGATTCTACAGAGGTACCACTACTACTTCTGAAACGAAGCTCATCATTGTCTTCCTTGATGCATTCCTGAACGCACACTAGGAGCTTATGATTAGGAATCGAAAAAAACATGTCAACAACATCTATACTGTACGCCAGACAGGAGCTCGTGTCGCGCTCCCTAAGAAACTGAACCACCGCACCCGAATTTTCCACTCTAACGGGATCATGAACGCACAGCTGCTTCAAATGGCTTTCTAAATACCTGGATACATTTTTTTGCCACGTGTCTGTTTCCGTAATTATGGTACGAAAAGGCATGTCAGGCTTATGGGTTTTTATAACAGATATTGTTTATCACAGCTATATACACAGTTATTATTTTTAAGCACCACGATCAATTCACCCGTGAGGTTTCTGAAGCCTGTCATATTAACCAGTCACGTGATACTTGCGTAAGCCGGACCTCGGTTACATTGCACAAAAAAGAGTTTACTTTTATTGATGAGCGTATCACCTAATCACGTTGTACCTCACTTGTCATGCGCGCTTTTTACCTTTTAAATTCTTGTTGCTCTGAATAAACTTTCAGTTGTGAGTGCAGCGCTGTGTGTGGTTCTCTTCTTTGTCTCCGTCTTTTCGTGCGCCGCTTTTCTTTAAATTGCATTTTCCGACTACACCGACACCGACAAGCGCAAAAAAAAGCTGTCGGCTCAATCAGTCTGGTTTTTTATGTCAGTCAGTCAGTCAGTTCAGTCCAGTCAGTCAGTCAGTTCAGTTCAGTCAGTCAGTTCAGTCAGTCAGTTCAGTCCAGTCAGTTCAGTCAGTCAGTTCAGTCATCAGTCAGTTCAGTCAGTCAGTTCAGTTCAGTCCAGTCAGTCAGTCAGTCATTCAGTCAGTCAGTCAGTCAGTCAGTCAGTCAGTCAGTCAGTCAGTCAGTCAGTCAGTCAGTCAGTCAGTCAGTCAGTCAGTCAGTCAGTCAGTTCAGTCAGTCAGCCAGTCAAATAGAGGCAGCTAAGAGTGTCTCAAACATTAAACGTTCAGTTGTGAGACTGCGCGAGTCCTGTTTTCCTCGTCTTTGTCTTTGTGTTTTTAGCGCAGTTTTAGTCGTCATTGTTGAATCTGCCGCGGCAAAACGATGGCGGGAAACGCCATGCCGCGCACAAGACGCGCGAAGAAGCGGGCGTAAGGCGGGGCTGCACGTGAGCACGCAATAAAGGGAATGAAGGAAGAAGTGTTCAACCAGGGCAATACGGGTGTCGGCCTCTTCTCTGTCGCTACATTATTGGTGCCGAAAACCCGGGAGAAGGCCGACATCCTCCTGCACCGATGCCGTACCGAGGATGAACAAGTTACGCAGACATCGAGGCGCCCTTCGCGGTGCCACTGCCCGACTCCTGTCCGAGGCCAACGAGATCCTCCTGCAAGGCACACTACCGTCTTCCGCCGACTTGCAGGAACTCATCGACGAGCTTCGCGACAAGTACTCCGCTCTCGCTGAACTGGACAAACAGATCGCCTATGCCCTTGAGGGTGAGAAGTTTGACGAGGAAATTACGGGCGCTATTGAGTACCACGAGAATATCGTGAAAGCCGTCAGCAGGCTTCGGTCCGCGATGAACGCGCGTGCAGCGGTTGGTTCTACCGTCACCGAAACCAACCAGCCGAGGCATGCGGGTACAATTTACAGAGCCAGCAGCTCCAGGGGAGCTGCCCACTCGGAGGCCATCGGCCAAGACCTCGCCGATCCCTCTAGACCACAAGCACCGGGTTTGCAAGTCGCCTTGCCGAAACTTCAAGTACCCACCTTCCGTAGCGAGAACCGTGAGTTACCGGGTTTCTGGGAGCACTACGAGGCGACCACTCACACGCACCCCAAGCTCACAGACATCGAACCGTTTAAGTGCTTGAAGCCTAACTTGGCCGGCGCTACGAGGCGAGCCACCGAAGGAACACGGCTGACTGAGAAGTATTACAACGTTCCCGTCAAGGTGTCCACCGAAGGGTATAGCCGAAAAGATCTCGTCGATGATCACACAGACAGCCTGCTTGCCATTGAGCCGATCGAGTCTTCGTCCCAAGTGTCAAGGCTGCAGGACGTGAACGACAAAATCGAGTTCAGGACCAGCTGTTTGGTCAGCCTTGGCACGCCGTTTGCAGAGAACGCGGCTGTTCCACACCGAGTACCGTTGCACTCATTGCCGGAGGACCAGGCGATCTTGTACCGTAAGCGCACGAACACCGACACACACATCGTGGACTCTGCGGGGCAATCAAACGAAGAGCAAGTGAAGGCAATCCTGAAGTTCAGTGAAGTTGAAGTGGGAAGTCAGGAGCCGAGAAAAATGTCAGGTGAAAAAAGCACTTCAGGTAAAGCATCAGACAACCGCAAGGCAACGGACGTCTTGACAGCGCCTCATCTACCATGCGCCGTAGCACTGGCAACGATGTCATCATCGTCAGGTGTAATTTCAGGGCCTGGACAGACTATGTGTCCCCTCCGCGGCATCTCAAGACACGTGACGCGTGATTGACGAGCCACACCATCAGAAGAGGAAAAGCGTGCACAGAGCTACGGAGGCACGGCATCGATTGGGAGGAGCCTCTTCCACCTGACGTCGAGGACTTGCGGAAGTGGGCATCGGATCTTCCTGTTCTTTCTGACCATCGCTTTTCACGTTACCCGTCATTGGCATCTGAAGACCATAGAGGCGTGACAGTACATGACCGCCCTCTAACGCAACTCTGCGAGGACACCAAGGATGCACGGGCGCTGACACCCTCGCACCTCCTAACCGGCAAGCACGTCGTGCGGCTACCAGCAAGAACTACAGGGTGTTTGCCTGGTTCCACCGCGCATGACCTGCGAAGGCGTGTCAGGTGCGAGCACGAGCTTCTGCAACGGTTGTAGAAAAGCCGGAAGAAAGAATATTTGCTTCGCCTGCGCTCCGCTCATCAGTGCCATCCGTCTTCGTTCCGACTGCACGTTGGCGACATTATGGTTATCCAGAATCACAATGTGCCGGTACTGCAGTAAAAGTCACTAGAGTGGTCAAGGCGTATCCAGGCAAGGACGGCATAGAGAGATTTCGAATTCGCCTACGCAAACGGCCATCAAGTCCGGCGCACGGCTCATTGGCTGTATCTATTGGAAGCAAGCGACCACGCCGCGGCCCCGGAGGATGTTGAATATGCCGCGGCAAAACGATGGCGGGAAACGCCATGCCGCGTTTCCGAATCCTGTTTTCCTCGTCTTTGTCTTTGTGTTTTTAGCGCAATTTTAGTCGTCATAATGAAGTAATGGGTAAGGTAGTGAACAATTAATCGTAATTTATTTATTATAAAAAGTAACACCCAAGCACTCCACACAAATTGGTGACAAGAGAAGCTGAGAGATGCGGCCCCGGCGTTTATCACGTGCTAGCATCTTTCGAATTGTCTCGTGTTGTATCTTTTGATTTCTGTATGACCACATTCAAGAGACGTGTGCCTCGAACCTTGTGTTCGGTGAACTTAGCTTAACTCCATATTAAGAACATCTAAAAAATTTTATCGGTAGCCATTTATGCTTCGACGGCTATTGTGCGGCGAGTATACATGCTGACAAAACCTGAGGAGAAACTAGTGTCAGCGCGGACACCCTTGGAGGCAGCGTGTGCTAGCATTGCTTCTCCATTATAGCTTCCGCGCACTCACGGACTCGCATACCGCGAACTTGTCCCGCTTCCATGCCACATATGGCTTCACTGTAGAAACTAATGGACCGCCCCTGCAGCGTTTGTTTGAACAGACAAGGAACCTCATTTGCGAATACCTGTGGCTGGCGAGTCCGCGGACGTTCGCGTAACCTTGTGAAGTACGTCGAAGACAGCCCCTCAACGACACCATTTTTATTCACTAAATCGAGCCGTAGCAATCCGATAATTCAAAGCGAACCCTATCGGAAAAAGCTGCGTTTCCAGTGCCTTCCAGTGCCTTTCAACGCACTGGGTGGCACTGGAAACGCTGTACAGTGTGTGCCAGTACATTACAGCGCGCTGGGAGGCACTGAGATGGGCTGTACAGCGTGACCAGTGCCGCCCAGGGCGCTGAAAGACACTGGAAGGCACTGTAAAGTGTGGCCCAGTGTCTTACAGCGTACTGCGAGGCACTGGCCAAGCTGTACAGTGTCTGCCCGCGCACTGGGAACACTGGCGGCACTTCGGAGAATAGGTGCGCTGTGTGGACCTCGTATAAAATTTGATATTGGATCGCGAGATGCCGAAAGAAAAAGTTATCAAATATTGCACAATATCATCCTACTCTGTGCCCTAGACATATCTAGCTTTAGTTCTAGTTAGGCGACGGACTTACAAATAGGCTTCCCAAGCAACGCTTAGCGGCGCTGCTGCTCTTGACAGGCTGCGCCATCTCTGGCAGAAAAAGAGAAACTGGGGTGTAAGCAGCGAGCGTTGACGCTCGCTTCCGTGCACGTGCTGAGCCCTCGCGGTGAACTTGCGGCGTCTCACAATGTACCGCTTGCAGTGTGGCTTCAAAAGGATCTTCAATTTGACTGGCACTTCCGAAAAGCGAACTTGATAAAATAAGAAAGGCTCGTCAATCACGTTAACGGTGAAGAGCAGACGATCGACGACAACGACGCCCAACTCAAAGCGAAGTGCATTTCCCAAGTCGCGATTACACCGTGTAGGACGTATACCTCGAGGTAAGTCTCATTCTGTCATGTTAAATATGAATGGTCCAAATGCACTCCGAAATGAAGCCGTACACGCTATCGATGTTCTCCAGCGTGGACTACGAATCATATGATTGTTGTTTTGATATGGCATGCTTACAGTAGCAGCCGTGTACTTTCGTGAACAAACGTTTGCGGCGTGTGAAAAAAAAGATTATACGGCCATGGCACTGCTTCCTGAGAAGGTTAGAGTCAAGTCCTCCGTGCCGCTGGAGAATCTACCGCCGATTAAGACGCGAGACAGCTGGCTGAGCTTTAACCACTGTGAAGCAACATGAACTGCTCGCCTCGTTTTTGCGGCTCTCGCGTCATGCTCGCAGTCTCCTTTTATGATATCGACCTGACAGGCGTATAACACCTGCTGCGTGAACGCGGCTAGAAAATCGCACAAAGTCAGAAGGTGGTTACTTGAAGGCTGCAATTGCAAAGCATGTATTAAGTGCCAGTTATATTTAGCGGCTTAAATATATATCACACTAATAAAGTGACAAAAGCAAAGCAAACCTGCAGAACGATGTCAGAGCTTGCTGAAAATGCTCAGACGTCCGTTCCGGCGTGATAAAGCAGCCCTCCCGACGCGTGAATTGCAGGCGCCGAAGTTCTGACAATGTGCCGAGTTCAGTTGAATTCAACCAACCGAGCAACGCTAACGGTATAACGCGAGTGTGAACGTTCAACAACGACGGGTAGGTCTCACGAACACGGGGAATCAAAACACAAAGTTGTTTCACCTACAGAGGTAACTGGACTTTGACAATGCGAGAAGACAGCGAGTAATCATGACTGTAGTCGCTGCGTGCATGCGCCGCGTTACTTACCGATTCAGGTAGTCGGAACGAACGAAAGCGATGAACTCAGACAGCCAAAATAGAAGGCGAGACAGCGCTGTCAGTTATCCACGCTTGCCGCCTTTATTTCTCGTACGACACGCCCGGCAACCGATACAGTTTAACACGTGAATCGTAATAATAATATCTGGGGTTTAACGTCCCAAAACCACCAGATGATTATGAGAGACGCCGTAGTGGAGGGCTCCGGAAATTTCGACCACCTGGGGTTCTTTAACGTGCACCTAAATCTAAGTACACGGGCCTCAAACATTTTCGCCTCCATCGAAAATGAAGCCGCCGCGGCCGGAATTCGATCCCGCGACCTTCGGGTCAGCAGTCGAGCGCCATAACCACTAGACCACCGTGGCAAGGCAACACGTGAATCGTGTGCCTTGGTGTTGTCTGCACTATTGTGGCTGGCCACTAAACCGCAATACTTCGGACCACGCTTGCGCTTCCGCGGGGTCGCTTCTGCCATCGCGGAAATGCGCAGCTTCGCACAGCAAGCCTCTCGGTTCAACGTACCCAGCTGACGGCCCCCCAGTTACCCGCACCGAGAGAAGAACGCGTGCGCACGTGCGCTACCGCTACCGTAAAAGGGGCTCAGTCGGCTGCGCATAAGGTTCAGAGCTTTCCGACAGAGCCGCAGCGCGGCTGGCGCGGCGCTGTCGCCGCGCCGCAAACTTGAGCTTGGGTTCCCTATACGCTGAACACATTCATCTGTCGAGCAAGATCGCGTGCCCATTCGCTGAAATGTGTGATCCAGCGTTGTGAACGTAGTTTATATAACTGTATCAAATAACTTATCATTCGCAATACAATATGACTTTAGCATTAGTCTGATAATAAACATCAACCGACCGTGCGAACGGTTATTGGATTCTTCGTAAATGAATATCCACGTTATTCACTGCGATCGTGGCGCACGGAGTACAGCACTAAGCCTAATGGTCAGTTCGGCTAGGGTGAACTACTGCGGCTGTATAGTACGCGGAACGTAAAATAAGCACAGAAAATATATCAATACAGGTGAAGAAAACTAATGTTCTCTGCGCTGTTCATATGGACGTTGTTTTCTACATAGGTATATGACTAACCGCTTAGCGAGTCAGTGCGATTGCCACAACACATCTGCGGTTACGCTAATATGTTCTTCAGCAGAACGTGAGCAATAGATGTTTTGATCCTGGGCAGCAAATAACAAAGAAATTAACTATCTCTCCGTTAGGTTTTCGCGAGCACGAAGAGACTGAAATCTGCTTTTCTAAACGAGAAAATGAAAATAGTAGCTACCGGAGTTAGGTATATCATGAAGCAAAAAGAGACCAACTCACGTCTTTGAAGTGTGGTGCAGCGGTATAAGTAGGACACAGAATGTACGCTGCGTCGAGGTGGTGGGTTCGACTGCTGCTCGCTCTTGTTTGTTTTTTTAGTCGCAGTGCACGTGTTTCAGCCCTAATTATGATCTGGCCAAGTTCACAATTTTTAAAAACAATTGAAAAGCCTTATATCGGCCCGTAACGGGTTTCCCAGTAGGCAGCGCGCCAGAGTCCAGAGTGGCTAGTGCAACGTGCCAGCGTCGCAGTACGCAGTTCCACGCTGGTCCAATCTTCATGTATGGCATTGGGACAGCGCCACTGGGTTTTCCAATAGGAAAATCGTATCCCGTTTAGGCTCAACGTCACAGCCCATGAGGAATTTTTTTTGAAGTAAATGCCTCGAACGATAGATTTCCTAAAGGGCAGTGACACAAGATCAAGACGCCCTGCCATGTGTACGCTACAGCTCTGGCGTTTAACGGCGTAGCATTGAGTTGAGAAAGAGAGAGAAAAATGCAGAAGCAAATGCGAACCAAGATGAAGTAATCTGAAATGATGTTTGTCACCCTTCCTCTGAAATAAGATTAGAAGGCATGTAGAGATGAGGGAGAGAAATTTTGGAATCAAGCGTAGAACTCTTGCCTCAGGAGCAACGCGACAGAGAAACTTACAAGACAGGGTACGCACTCCAGGACAGTGAGCTCACTGTTCTATACTACTCTGCATAGGGAGAGGGAGACAAGAGCAACGGTAAGAAAAAGGAGGGTATCCATAAAGGGTAATCCCGCTGGCTGTACGTTGAATTAGGAAACGCGATTTAAAAAGAAGAAATCTGGGGAGCGGCGAAGCATGTAGGGAGAGGAGTTTCTGCTCCTCTAACGTGAAACCTATGGAGGGGCGAAGCAAGCAGTGTGCACCGGTATTTCCCACACTAAAATCACTGCTAATGGACAAGGAGAGACAGAAGGGAGATTTAACGCCGAGACGCGCAGTCCGCTTTTAGTTAACGTGCACGCTCCGAATCTTTATTGTTCAAGTATGCCAAAGAGGAATCTCCCACCGGTACTACATCGCAGGTCAAGATCTAGTGCCTATATATAGGGGTGGACGGTGAACGGTTGTGCAAAGCGAACAGTCGGTTTTTAGGGGCGAAGCTCCTTAAAGCGGCACCCGTTCGTCCCTCGTAGTCGTAGTGCGTAACCAGTCGTTACGCTAGTACCAGATCTTGACCTCCAAGGTGGTGCCGGTGGGAGATTTTTCCTGTGCGTTGTTGAACAATAAAAAATTCGCAGCATGCGCGTTAACTAAAAGCCGAATTCTTCTGCCTCTCATTCCCCATTAGCAGCCATTGGCATGTTCCAGTAGGAAACGTTAGTAGAAGTAGAAGTGTAAGTGTTAGCTAAAAGCCGACTTCTTCTGTCTCTCATTCCCATTAGCAGCCATTGTTTACCTCCAAGGTAGTGCCTGGTGAGCATTCTCCTGTGCGCGATTAAACAATAAAAATTTTGTTCAAAACGCCGTTGATTGATGAAATAAACGAACGAAAGACGCCAGATGTTTTCTAAAAGCAAAACGAAAGAACGCCAGATGTTTCTAAAGCAAAACGAGAAGACGCCAGCTGCTTAACGAAAGACGCCAGATGTTTTCTAAAGCAATGGTTTTCTAAACAATGAAAATTCACAGCGTACATGTAAAATTAAAGTCAGCTGCAAGTCGTCATAACTCTCATCGAGCCTTTAGTATAAACGCGCCCGATCTCACGTCGGTGATGATGTACTGGGCAGAATTCACGGAAGATTCACGGTTTACCGATGAACCTCCGCAGCTTCGCCCACTCATTATCATTCGCTCCGTGGATATGCTGTGATTTTTTTCACTCAAGAAACTCGCTGGTAGACGCTGCCTGCGTCGATCTTTTCTCTCGCGGGTGAGGGCGCGTTCTCATTCCTTGCGAGCTGGCAGTTTAGCGTTCATCGCAGAAAGAGCGTTTCCGTAGTCAATGCCACCGTTCGCTCTCTCTTGCCATACGGCGAGCGCTGGGGCGGTGGCGCCCTCTCTTGCGCTCAAGCAAATGGAGCGTCCCGACAGCAGACGACGATACACGATGCATGCCGACACGCGGAGACCCTAAAGGGTTTCGCCCCTAAAAAGGTAATGAGAATATCCGAAAAAAATTTTGGTCACTGCTCTAAGATATGGTGCGTCACTGCGCCACATTGTGGCAAACAGCGTTGTGGTGACACACGAAACCTTAAAGCAAGCCGCATAGTGAAAATTGCCTAACTGCATCGCATGAAATTGATTCCTACAATGCGTGGGATGACCCGTATTTTTATTCCGCAAAACGTATATTAATCGCTTTGATCACGTTACCGTACGCTATAAAAAACTCGTGTGGCTAAAACTTAAAAAAAATTGGCCGCGTATCTGCGTGCTTCGCTGCAAATGTCGTCTAAAGACGATAGAAGAGGCGCTGCGTGAGATATGGACGCCATCTGGCAATACGTCGGGAACATGAGTGCTATGTTGCGGACTGGTAGACCCGGCGCAGCAGCAGGCGAAGACCGGCGGTGACCAAACGACCGGCGGGGACGCCAGCCAGCCCGAACACGTGGTTTGGCGCGAAGCGCTGAATCAGAAGAAACGTCCGCACTCAACGAGTACTCTCCACACACTCTTTATTAGATGCGAAGTATCTTAAGGTCGAGCTCAATCCGGTGGTGGTGGTGGTGTGCGGCGTGACCACCCTCACTGCGCATGCGCATACCCTCTCCACATACCTCCTCTCCACTCCCCCTCACCATTCCCCTCCCCCTCTCCACTTCCCCTCTCCCATCCTCCTTACCACTATTCCTCTGAAACGCGGGCTAGACATGCCGAAATTCTCTCCTGCATAACGCCGCGATGAGCTCGAGCGCATGCGCGTCCCCTGCCCTTCTCTCTCCACTCCTACGCTGCCCCCCTCTCGCCCGCCTGTCAACCGCGTTCCCCGCTCGCCCTGTGAGAATTAACGGCCAGGCTAGATGAAAGACACGACGCGCGTAGCGTCCCTCTTCGCGTTCCACGACACGAGGTCGGTAGCATGCCCAATGAACGCCAACGGAACGCGATCGTGCAAGTGCTCCGGCTTCGCATCGCCTCATGGTCCCCTTTAGCGGGAGATGGTGTAATTTTTACACGTCGCCTGGCTAAAACAGGAATGCCAAAGCGGCGCCCCCTAGCATTCGTGCAGTGCAATACAGAACCGAAACCGAAACACAACAATGAGCTCGTTCAGAGGGCACGGAGGAAGTCAAGTTTAACGCGCAGTCGCATTTTCAGCGCAGCTTAAGAAACTAGGGTCTTTAGAATTACGTATGTATGCATTTTCTATTAAAGGAACACACCACTTAATACTTACCTAGTGATGTTGTGCCTCAGATATGCGTAATGTTTGCATTTTGATCGACAATGTACACAAGTATGAACCTAGTGAGCCTTCAAGCTGCCTGACCCTTGAGCAAGTGGTTCAACTTTGGCCGAGTGGCTGAATCGAGTGACGTGCCGACAAACAGAAAGACAGAAAGACAGACCAAAATTTCTCGGTTGAAGTATCCTAAGAAATACTATCGTCTTAATAAAGGCTACGTGCCGGGCGTGATGGTACGGTAAACAGACACCCCGAAAACACCTATGTACAATCGTACAATCCGTGTGGCGTCAGATTGCTGTACTGGTGAAAGCAGACTAAGCTTTGCCTGAAACCCGTAAGCTGAGACCACGATGTAAGATAGATGCCACCATATCATTAGAAGATTACGCAACATTAAACTTGACTTGAGGAAGTCGATGGGGTCGCCATTCCTCGAAAAGAGTGTTTACAGCACGTCACACAAGAACTGCGGCAGTGCTTGAGAAGTGCTGCATGGTTTCCTTTTTTTCTGTTGGTGGAGTGGAGGACGAGCTTCGAGTCGACGATGATCTGGCAGTACACGAGATATTCTTTCCAGATCCACACAGTGCAAGCAATATCACGATCGCTTCACGGCATCCGTTGAAAAAGCGGCGCAACATTCATGCGAAACGTAGAAAGTATGTAAATTGTCTCGTCTACATGGCAACTGGCAGAGAGTACGTCTGTTTATCGCGCAGAGAACCGGCACGAATCTTTCAGCTTTGTCAGTGGCAGAGGCTCCGTTCTCTCGCACTATACAACGTTTAATACATCAGCTACAACGCACGGAAGCTGGCGAGACTTGCAGCAGTAGATTCACTCGCACCTTGAAATAGTGCAATGATTTTGCCACCCGTAATGTGATTTCGTTTTTAGATTGTTTAATAAATGAAGGTGCTTTGTGCCTGCGAAACAGACAAACCCCGTTTTTTATGTGGTTGTCAATAGGTTGTCTTAGATCGCTTCACGTGTCGTTTCTTGTATTGGGGCCTCAACGACATGGTTCCGGCGACGCGGATCCGGAACCAGTCGCAGAGGCACTTCTACGATGACGAAATCCAAGCGCGAGACGCGCATAATTAGACATTTTGATGACGGAAATTCTTGCAGAGTATCCACAGCGTTGTACCTGATGAATGAAACGGGGTATATGCCTACTTTTTCGTGCATACGCTTGAAAAGGGCGCCAGAAGGGTCAAACTTCAGTAGCTTCTAAAATCGTGGTTGTTCGGGGACGTCACAAAATCTTGCGCTAACGACGAAAGTCAAGGGGCTCGATGCGCTAATGAGCGTATACGCGAGCATTCGAACAAGGCTCAAAAACAAGCTACAGATAGTCAATTATCTCTTCATTGTAAGAATAGTGGGTGCCAGCCATCTTTTAAAGAGAATACTTATTTGTCCAACTACCATGACGAACGGGCGTTTCATTTCAGAAGCTTATCACGTCCACAACAGAGGCTAGGCAATTCTAATCCTAAACTCAATTTCCCTCTTTCCGAAGGAGATAGAATTCATGTCCCGATTGATCGCTTTATTGCCTCTGCGCAGACTGAGTATTCAATTTTCTGTCGTTTCATTGCGATAGTGGTGAAATATATATACGCTGACTGAAGGAATAAACACATTTGCTGTTAACTATGAAATGTAATGCCGCTGGTTGCACGTTGAGCTGAAAAACGTGAGTAAAAGATATGACGATAATAGTTTAAACAAATCTGGGGTCACTGTTACACATATTCTCTCACTGTACCACATTTTTCACAAACAGCATTCTGGTGACATGCGAACCCTTAAAGACCAACGCAGTATCACACAGTACTGATTGCCCACATAGTTAAGTGTAAAAAGTAAGAATTGCCCTTGATTCCCCCAGGCGCTGTTTATTATCGACTCTGCAAATGACTGATATTCACACAGCATAATTATTAGGCAATCAATGTTTTTTCGTGAGAGTTTTAGCAATTATTTAACTAGCGTTTAACTAAATATTACCAGCTGCCTCGCCAGCTTCTTAAGCTGGGGCAAAGTCCCGCGCCGTAAGAGTAACCTTAGTTCCAGAGGCGACCGCTACAGGCGCAGCTCGCACGAAAGAGAAGTCTTCTTCCTCTTGTTCTTCGAGCGTCTTGATGATAATATTAACGCAGGCAAAACCACATATAGCATAGCCAACTGTAGGATGCGGCGCTCGCCCCACTCCGGCAGTGCGCTTCGATACAAATAACATGAACGAAGAAGACAAGGCGGCGGAGTGGAGGGCTCGCAAGGCAGCAGGAGTGCGGGCTCGCCGCCAATACCCTGCGGTGAGAGCTCGCGAGGCCGCAGAGAGACGTCAGCGCCGTGCGGATCCCGAGATAGAACCCCGCGAAGCCGAAGCAGCCCGGAAGCGGCGGCAAGAGAACCTCGAAGAGGTACGGGCGCAGGATGCAGTGACCAAGCGCCGAAAGTGGTCGCTACCTGAAGTTGGCGGCGCCGGCGCGCGCTTTAAGCGCGATTTCCTGAACCACACGTTCGGCCACAGCTGCATGGTCTGCGACCACTCGTGGTTCGACAACAACCTGACCACAATCGCTACTACAACAACGTGTGACGTCTTTATATGACAGCAGAGGAATTGTACGGAGCATGCAGGGTTTACCGATTATCTCCGAGCCAGTTCCTCAATCATCATTCACTTCGTGGATAAGGCGTGATTTTTTTTAATATTTTGTCAACAGTAAATAATGTTGCAGTTCTACATAAATGGAACCTAATGGCAGGCACGAAATGCGTGGGCGATTCTTTTCCTTTGTATTCATTTAGAGCAACGAAGAGAATACATTTTAACGTCGGCATCGGAACGCGACACGGTGACCGTTGAACATCGAAGTGCCTTGCCCAAGATGCTCGGATGGAGTAGTGTTACCACAGTGGCATTCGCAGACTGTGATTTGTCTACTCCGCAGAAGCAGTAGTAGACTGTGATTTGAGAAAAATAAGCTTAAGTCGTATGCATAAATCACAAAAGATGAATTGACGTCTATATTACCAAGGCCATTTGTATATACGCTTAAAAGCAGTGGATCAGGAATGCTTCCCTGCGGAACTCTGTGTAGCATGAATGAAGCATGAATGAGAGCTGTTAATGTGCACGCTTTGCTGGAGTACTGTAGGTAAGACTTGAATACACAGAGAAAAGAACCTCTGAAACCATAATATTGAAATTTTTTAGAGTGTGGTGTCATATGTTCGGTCGAATGCCTTTGAATAGTCGATACAAATTCCAAGTGGATACAGTTCGGGGTCGAAAGCATCAATGATTCTTTCTTTTTGCATTAGTAAGGCGCTCTATTAACTTTTCTTTTTTTCGCAAGCCCGAACTGATAGGTAGTAATGAAATGATGCTTGGTTAAGAATGAGCTCATTGATTTGTCTATTACTTTTATGACATTGAAAATACCGGGAGTATTGAAATAGGCCGGTACTTAAACATGTTAGATTCGTCACACCCTTTAAACATAGTAATAGCTTTGTCGAATTGAAGTTGGAGACGAAACTGGCCGCATGAGAACAGCTGAATAATAATGCGATGTAAAACTTGAGCAATGGTAGTACTAACGTATTTAAGTGGCCCAATATGAAGACCATCTGCATCACTACAGGTAGTTTTGCTTAGAGATATGAATGTTGGCACATGTTTCAATGTTGGAACCCAGTGGCTCCCGCATCAGAGGCGGACGCCCTAACCACTCGGCTATCGCTGCGGTTGAAAGATCAGCGTGAACACGAGCGCACATGGCATTATTGTGCCTAACTGTGAAATAATAATTTTGTGCAGTTCATTGTTCAATCGCTCATGGTTACGTCACGTTATCTGCCGTATTGGATAACACCGCTGATTCGTTGACCCACTACCATAACAGCATGAGCGGGAGGCAGTCCGTTGCATTGGCAGCTTATGGCTTGCCATAACTACACTGCGTATTCTGCTTGTATGTAGGGTTTTACTTGGCACATGCGCAGCAGGGTGCATTCGCTCAGAGGAGTCAAAGATGAGGAAATGGGCTTGCTTCATTCGTTTGTCGAACAACTCGATAATCTCTTCTAATATTGCGCAAGCACTCTTTCGCCAGTACCCCAGCCAAATAAGAGAAAAATCACAGCATATCCACGGAGTGAATGATGATGAGTGGGCGAAGCTGCGGAGGTTCATCGGTAAACCGTGAATCTTCCGTGAATTCTGCCCAGTACATCATCACCGACGTGAGATCGGGCGCGTTTATACTAAAGATTCGATGAGTTATGACGACATGCAGCTCACTTTATTTTACATGGACGCTGTGAATTTACATTGTTTAGAAAACCATTGCTTTAGAAAACATCTGGCGTATTTCGTTAAGCAGCTGGCGTCTTTTCGTTTTGCTTTAGAAACATCTGGCGTTCTTTCGTTTTGCTTTTAGAAAACATCTGGCATCTTTCGTTGGTTTATTTCATCAATCAACGGCGTTTTGAACAAAATTTTTATTGTTTAATCACGCACAGGAGAAATCTCACCAGGCACAACCTTGGAGGTAAACAATGGCTGCTAATGGGAATGAGACACAGAAGAAGTCGGCTTTTAGCTAACACTTACACTTCTACTTCTACTAACGTTTCGTACTGGAACATGCCAATGGCTGCTAATGGGGAATGAGAGACAGAAGAATTCGGCTTTTAGTTAACGCGCACGCTGCGAATTTTTTATTGTTCAACAACGCACAGGAAAAATCTCCCACCGGCACCACCTTGGAGGTCAAGATCTGGTACTAGCGTTACGACTGGTTACGCACTACTACGAGGGACGAACGGGTGCCGCCTTAAGGAGCTTCGCCCCTAAAGATCACAGCCTATCCACGCGGTGAATGATGATGAGTGGGGCGAAGCTCCGGAGGAAATCATCGGTAAACTGTGAATCTTCTGTGTAATGCCCCATCAATCATCATATAAAGAGGGAAAGACACTGTGTGCATATTACAAACATCAAACTTTTATTTTTCTTAATTAGATGATGCTTGGCTTGCGTTGTCCCTTCATTATACACGGCTTTATGGCCCGTGAAATGAAGGGATAGCGGTTCCTGTACGGGTTCCAATTGGAAATTTTAACATGCCAGGTCTGTACACGTCCCTCGGATGTCGTTGGTTTCATATGATCAAAGAACGTGCACGTGAGAGCATATTTGGCTGCCATATGCTGTATTACCCACTCACTGTTCTTTTTGATATTATCGACATTCAGGTTACCAACTAACACAAACGATCTATTCTTGTACTTGTCAGATTTACACAATGCCGTGTCAATGAATGTCTTGATATTCCCACTCGGCAAATTGGGTGCAAGGTACATGGTCATGATGATGCATCCATCAACATTGATGGTAGCATATTCACCGTTGTGGCTCTGTGTCGTTGGTAGTAGTTTCAGATCTTGTGCCTTTTCTGTTTGTTTGACGTATACGGCCACACCACCTGCAAGACGCTCTGAATCATCGATGCACACGACTGGAACGTATCTTTTGATATACGGTCTTTTGGCGTTCCACGTCTCGGTAAGACAGAGAACGTCCACCACAGTAAGTATGGGGTCCCGTTTCACATCGTTTACAAGCTTGACATAAAACAAGCTAGGCTTACATGGTAAGCGGGAAGCTACAGAAGGCAACAACAAGTAAAGAAACATAAGAGAACGGCAATCTTTTGGCAAGACGTTCGACCACTGCAAAGTTAACGGCGTGGGTGGGTCTCTGTAGCCTTGTCTTCCATCCGGCGAATTTGAGCGAAAGAGAAGGCGAGCCAAGAGGGAGCCTCATGGCACGTTACTTCTGAACTGTTGTCTTCGGCTGTCGTTGAAAACACGAGACGTAGTAAAAAGAAAGAACGCCACATAGGCGAGCACGCACGAGAGTCTCACTCGTCAACGTCGTCTGCTTCATCTACTGCATACCAGAACACGCACTTCTCACGAACTAGAGGTGGCTACTACCAACAAACGAATGAAGGATGGACAGACCCATGGCATAAGGAGGTTCGCCCCTAAAACGGTTTCCGTAACGCTTTGCCGTTGCTAATGTAATTAATAAACGAAATCATTTCTGACATTACGATTCTAGAAACTTTTAAGTGTCGATATTCGCAGCTATATAGTGACCCTTAAAAGGAAGGACATCACTAAATTGCAGGAAAAGCTTCCCGTAGGAATACACATGGCAGCACAGCAAGTGCATATAAAGCATGCAGTGGTATAGAGTGAAGAATTACTAACCCAGAACTTACCAATATCGTCGGAGCTTCAACCCTCGACTGTCTGAGAACGTACGGTATTGAATCGAACGCCGTAGCTTTCAAGTGTGCGAGGTATCGTACCATCGACCTCCAGTGTTCCTAACTCAACTACAAATGGTCGTTAAACCAAATCTATATCTTGTGAAGCAGGAAGTGAAACTTCAGCGTTTCCTCTTTTACAGCGTAGTTGTTAGGCGCCCGTTCCTGGGTTGGCGTCCTCCCTTGTTGTCCCTCGGCGTAACCGAATGAACGAGAACAGCGCAAAATGAAGGCGAGCGCATAGCGCAGAGAGTATATCGCACTCGCAAAAGAACAAAAGGGCGATTAGTTCGGCATAAAGCTTTTAAGGAATTTACCGTAACTTCGGCGCGCAAGTTGCCTTCACGGCACTTTTCCTGGCCAAGGTACGATGGTCACGGCAACGATTCCGGCTTCACGGCAACGATTTCCTGGCCAAGAAGACGATGATCACAAGGCGGTTCCAGGGCTTCGATGAGGTAGTTCACTGGCGATGTTTGCTGCAGGACACGATATGGACCGTGGTATGTGGGGTCCAGCTTGTTGGAAAGGCTAGTAGTAGTAGAGGGCACACGCAGCCAAACGAGCGAGCCAGGATCGTACGATGTAGTGTTAGTGAACACGTCGTGGGAGTGCTTCTGGCGCCCCTGGTTTTGCGTTGTGAGTGAGCATGCAAGTTGGCGGCATTATTCAGCGTATGTAGCTGCTTGGGGTTGAGTGATGGACTCTGAGGCGTCGGGTCTGTACAAAAGAATAGTGCCCATAGTACGAGAAGGCTCGCGCCCTTAAAGGTGGAAAAAAGGGGAGAGCCCAGTAGTGCTTTCAATGGCGGTATTTTAAGCTAAAGTCACAAGCGGTAACAATTAGACATACACCAAATAGCCCAGTCCATCTCCTTGATAACGAACGGTAGTACTCGGTCCCAATTGGAGTGGTCCGACGAGATTAACAAGCATGTCACCGAGAGTACGGTTAAAGTGTTTGTCATCCCGTTTGTTGAGGGCGATAGGCGCTTTTGGTACGTGCGGTACACGACGCAGCAATCACGGAGCAATGCTGTGATGACGTCTGAGAGAAACACGCGACCGCGATCACTCAGCAACTCTCTTGGGGCGCCATGCCGAAGGACAGGATTCTTGAGAGTAAAAGTGGCAACGTCTTTTGCTGCAGACGAAGGCAGGTGTGACGTTTCGGCGCACCGTGTGTGGTGGCCTATGGTAACGATTATCCAATGGTTACCGTTTGCAATGCTAACAAGGGGACCGTAGATGTTGATGTCGACGCGGGCGAACGGTCGGGAGGTGCATGGCAAAGGTAACAAAATGCCAGCGGCGTGTCTTGCGTCTCTGGTATGCGAACATGCGCGAACGCATTCACAAATGAAACGGTTCATGCCACGCCAGTAATATCGAAGCCTGATGCGAGAATATGTTTTGAGGAAACCTTCGTAGGCCGCATTGTGGGTCGTCCTGCAACTTGGAACAAATTTTGGAGCGGACGTGACGGGAATGACGAGTAACCACTGACGGCCGCCGGGTGTGTTATTTCGGCGGTGAAGTGCTCGGCTTGCTGGCGCAATCTCCGACAAGATGGTGAAGGGTTCCGATCAGACAGAATGTCTAGAATGAAAGCTAGCCAAGTGTCCTTGCGTTGCTAAGAAGGCATGTTGGTGATGGTGAGGGCGGTGGTATCGCAGGTAGTATGTGTGAAGCAGGCAGAGGCAGGGGCGAACGGGAGAGGGTGCCTGCGTCTGCATATCTGCGGCCAGAGTGAAGCACCACGGGAATATTGTATTCTTGGAGGCGTAATCCCCATCAGGCGAGGCGACCACTTGGATCTTTTAGTGATTACAACCAGCACAGGGCATGGTGGTCGGTCACTACGTCAAATGGGCGTCCATAAACGTACTGCCGAAATTTCTCTATCACCCAAATAATGGCAAGGCATTCCTTTTCAGTGTCAGAACGGTTGCTTTCGGCTTTGGTAAGACTTCGGCTGGCGTCAGCAACGACGTACTCTTGGAAGCCATCTTTCAGTTGCGCAAGAAATACCGCCTAGCCTGACACCGCTACCGTGTGTGTGGATCTCAGTGGGTCCAGATGGGCCGAAGTGTGGCAGACTAGGAGTTGAGGATGCGGCGCAGTTCGTTGAAGGCGTCATCACATGGGGGAGACCACGCCGAAAGATCACTAGAGCGTGCGAGGAGTTTCGTCAAAGAGCGATGATGGTAGCGAAGTTGCGGACCAAGCTCCTGAAATGGGAACAAAGGCCAATGAATCTTCAGAGCTGTTTCATGGTAATTGGTTTGAGAAAAGCTGAAACAGCTGTTAGATTAGTGGGGTCAGGGAGAATACCGTCCTTTCAAACCAGGTGCCCTAGGATCGTAAGCTTCCAAGCGGCAAAGTGGCACTTCTTCAGGTTCAGTTGCAGTCCCGCGGCGGAGAGGCGAGCAAGAACTTGCTCGATGCGCGTTAAGTGGGACGCAATATCTATGGAAAAGACGACATTGTCGTCTAGATAACAAAGGCAAATATTCCACTTGAGGCCTCCAAGGATCGTGTCTATCATACGCTCGAAAGTAGCAGGCGCGTTGCATATCCCGAAGCGCATGACTGAATTCGTAGAGGTCGTCGAGCATAACAAAAGCCGTTTTTTGCGACCAGCCTCCGCCATGGGCACCTGCCAGTAGGCAGACCATAGCTCTAAGGAAAAGAAGAATTCTGCTCCATGTAGCGAGTCTAAGGCATCGTCGACGCGCGGCATCGCGTTGCGCGTGATTCGGTTGAGACGGCGGTTGTCCCCGCGGAACCTCGTGGATCCTTCCTTTTTCTCGACCAGCACAACTGGAGAGGCCCAGGGGCTGCTGGACGGCTATATTATTCTACGTTTGAGCATACCTTCTACATGCTGATCGATGATACTGCGTTCAGAAGTCGACACGAGGTATCGACGCTGTCGCAACGGTGCTTGTTGACCGGTATCAATAAGGCGAGCAACTGCTGACGTTCGACGTAAGGAAGGCTGGTCGTGGTCAAAAGAGGCTCAAAAACGCTGGAGGAGTCAGACGATCTGATTCTCCTGAGCAGGCGTAAGGTGGGTATCGACGGCCTTGCAAAATACATTCATAGGGGCAGCTGTGTCAGTTGCAGAAGTGATGGCACAAGGCTGTAGTGATGCTGTATCTCCAAATACTGTATCGTCGAAAATGTCATCAAAAGCTGCGAGGCTCCCCACACAATCACAGCGTAGTAGGAGAGACTGGCAAGCAGTCTTTGCACGCGTAAAGCGCCGCAGAACCATTGCAACATTTTATGATGACGAACGAGAGGACAAAGGTTCGCTAACGCGCATTAGTTACAGATGGTTGAAAAAACAGTCCAGTTAGAAGCAGCAGGTGAAGACACGAGCACTAGGACGGCGGGCAAAGGGGCGAGGTGGACGTCAGCTACGGCATACACTTTAGGGGGACTCCGGTTGTAAAGCTCAGGGCACGGAGTCAACAATGTGAGTTCAGCACGAGCGCAGTCTACGAGGGCCTAATGTGTAGAAAAGAAATTCTATCCTAGAATGACGTTGTAGGATGATCGCGGAAGAACGATGAACTTGACGGCATACCGAACATTTTGTATCAAAACACGAGCTGTGTACTGAACCGAAGGCGTGATGCAATGCGGTGTCGCCGTACGCAGGGCAAGGTTGGTAAGCGGCGTGGTCACTTTCCTCAAATTTAATTTCGCTCTAATCACAGAAGCGACGGCTCTTGAGCCGACAAATGCACGTACAGCGATACCTTCTACTATTATGTCAATTGCCCTGGGCCGAAAAAGCGGATGTTTTGAAGAGTTCGACAACAGCGTAGTTCTTGCGTCCGGAACTGCAGTGGTCATTTTTCCTCTGATGCGGGGCTAGGTCGGCGAAGCGTCGGGGCCCCTTCCGTGTCAGTAGAAGTCGTGCGATCGCAGTACTGCTTCTGGGTAGTCTCCAAGGAGGTTTAAAAAAATCTCCTTGCTGTCTCCGACATTCTGAGACGCTCGTGCGCGTGTTGACACGGAGTGTTCAGCTGTTCTTGAAGTTAAAAATTTAGCCATACGTTGCATTTATATCTAAGTTTAACTGCCTTGCTGACCACACCTATCTTAGGATACCCATTGGTCATTGTACGTAGCGACCACATAGAGGATCACAAGGCGAGAAAACCGAACTTATCTATGGTACTTCTCTGTAATCAAACAGACGTGGCCCCAATACCAATCCTAATTTTGGGGGCTTTCATGGCCCATTCTTCTGACAATTTTCTTCAACTTTCCGCTAAAGCGTACAGTAGGTCAGTGACCGTTGGGTGGTAAGTTGTCCTTAGTAGTTGTTGAAAGAAAAGCAGGCGGCTTCACTCTTTCATTGGCAGCGAGGTGAATTGGGTACGTGGGTTAGCGACTATTTTCCGGGGAATTCAAAGGTGGGAAAACATCTCAAGCAATGTCTTGGCCATCCTCGCACTTTTATTTCATGGAGAGCAACTACGTCTGGGTAACGCGCTGCAAGGTCCACCACAGTTTTAACGTATAGATTGCCATTGGCCGATGTACGTGGTAGTGGACCGATGATGTCAATAGCGATGCGCTGGAAAGGCGTATTGATTGGCACGGTTCGAAAAGGCACACGTTCTACCAGGCGCTTTGAAACGGTCTTCTTGCAAATGTCGCATGACTTTACGTACCACGTCATATCAGATTGCATGAATTGCATGAACGCAGGAATTAGCTTGTGCGGGCTTAGAAACCCTTGACTGGTCTTATCGTAATCACGTGGTTCAGCGAGGACCGTTTGACTAGACTGTTGCAATGCCTGCAAGCGCAGCCGAAGCTCTAGCAACGGGCGTTCTCGAGCTCGTAGCTGCGACTCTCGTTCGTAATCTTCTTTCGCTGCCTCACGCTTTTGCGCACACTCCGCTTTCTCTATTGCGATCCTTGTCTCTCCCCTGCTGGAGTGCCTTGCCAGTGAGTGCCAGCTCTTTACCGAGACCTCTCAGCTTTTCGACACGCAACTTCAACCACCGCACGGGAACAAATTGAGGTAACAGAATAGAAAGTTGGGCGAGTTGGTCTATATTCATATTTAAAGAAAAGCGGCGCACAGAAAAAAAAAACGGAGACAAAGAAGAGAACCACACACAGCGCTGCACTCACAACTGAAAGTTTATTCAGAGCAACAAGAATTTAAAAGGTAAAAACCGCGCATGACAAGTGAGGTACAACGTGATTAGGTGATACGCTCATCAATAAAAGTATACTCTTTTTTGTGCAATGTAACCGAGGTCTGGCTTACGCAAGCATCACGTGACTTGTTAATATGATAGGCTTCAGAAACCTCACGGGTGACTTCATCGTGGTGCTTAAAAATAATAACTGTGTTAGACAGAACAGGTGTGCACCCACACGTAGCACATTGCGATACCAAATGGGAAGGTATCCCATTCCCAAATGGGAATGGGAAGGTAGGTACCAAATGGGAAGGTATGGGAAGGTAAAAGGGGGAGCCCTGCTTCCTCTAGTTTTGCAACTTGCTTAGCAAAACTAGAGCCCAACACATGCCTGCAAGATTTTTCTAGAGCGCATTTAAGACACGTGAAGGCGATGCCCCTCTTTACCACCTTTGAGTGGGCTGATCCAAAATTAAGAATTGGTTTCACTGATCGTGGCTCAAAACACCAGCAAATATGGGAACTCTGAAACCGAAGGTTAAGATCGAGAAATTGTAGACAGTCGGATTCTGGAACCTCCGATGTAAAGGACAGACCCATGCCTTCTGTCCTGAACACCTTCAACACATTGGAAACATTATCCGGGAACGTGACATCCTTTACAACAACTAAAAAATCGTCCACATATCGGAAAATACGCATCACAGTTCCGCTTAGGATTGTGTCTAAAATGCAATCTATTTTTGCTAAAAAAATTTCACAAAGGACAGGTGCAACGCGCGAACCTATACAGACTCCTGATCGCTGGATTAGGATCTGCCCTCGCCAACCAATGTACGTAGAATTTAGGTAAAAAGCCTGTAATTCAGTGAACGATTCTACAGAGGTACCACTACTACTTCTGAAACGAAGCTCATCATTGTCTTCCTTGATGCATTCCTGAACGCACACTAGGAGCTTATGATTAGGAATCGAAAAAAACATGTCAACAACATCTATACTGTACGCCAGACAGGAGCTCGTGTCGCGCTCCCTAAGAAACTGAACCACCGCACCCGAATTTTCCACTCTAACGGGATCATGAACGCACAGCTGCTTCAAATGGCTTTCTAAATACCTGGATACATTTTTTTGCCACGTGTCTGTTTCCGTAATTATGGTACGAAAAGGCATGTCAGGCTTATGGGTTTTTATAACAGATATTGTTTATCACAGCTATATACACAGTTATTATTTTTAAGCACCACGATCAATTCACCCGTGAGGTTTCTGAAGCCTGTCATATTAACCAGTCACGTGATACTTGCGTAAGCCAGACCTCGGTTACATTGCACAAAAAAAGAGTTTACTTTTATTGATGAGCGTATCACCTAATCACGTTGTACCTCACTTGTCATGCGCGCTTTTTACCTTTTAAATTCTTGTTGCTCTGAATAAACTTTCAGTTGTGAGTGCAGCGCTGTGTGTGGTTCTCTTCTTTGTCTCCGTCTTTTCGTGCGCCGCTTTTCTTTAAATTGCATTTTCCGACTACACCGACACCGACAAGCGCAAAAAAAAGCTGTCGGCTCAATCAGTCTGGTTTTTTATGTCAGTCAGTCAGTCAGTTCAGTCCAGTCAGTCAGTCAGTTCAGTTCAGTCAGTCAGTTCAGTCAGTCAGTTCAGTCCAGTCAGTTCAGTCAGTCAGTTCAGTCATCAGTCAGTTCAGTCAGTCAGTTCAGTTCAGTCCAGTCAGTCAGTCAGTCATTCAGTCAGTCAGTCAGTCAGTCAGTCAGTCAGTCAGTCAGTCAGTCAGTCAGTCAGTCAGTCAGTCAGTCAGTCAGTCAGTCAGTCAGTCAGTCAGTTCAGTCAGTCAGCCAGTCAAATAGAGGCAGCTAAGAGTGTCTCTGTCGTCGATGTCGCTACCGCTACCATGTGTATATCGCCTAACCAGAGTAGTATGCCTTTGTTCCCAAACCACCGGTACCTGGGTCCCGGGAATCCACAGAGCAACGGAGCTCCGGTGGACGAGGACGACGGCATAGCCAAGTCGCACGACGAAGCCTACGAGCGGGCCAGGAGCCACGAGGACGTCTTTGCTGCTGATCAGGCATCTGCGGCTCTCTTCTTGAACGACTTTAGACGCACGGGTAACTGGCACTCCGCATTAGGTGCAGTTGGTCTGGGCACGAAGAATATTGTGGAACAATGCGTCTTGGGCTCTATGGAGTGCCAGGATATAGACGGAAACGTGCACATAACGGGGAATCAGATACATCAGACGCAAAGCGATACCAGCCTGACTCAACTACCGGCGTCGCCCATGGTGCTCAGATGTCGCAGCAGATGCACTCAGACGCCCCCACCCGTCCAGGCGGAGCAGGAGTTGGAGGTTACGGTGAAAATTCGACAGAGCTCGTTCAGCAGATTTTGCGCGTACCTCGCGACCACGGAGTCGTCACAGTCTTCCGTGACAGCAAAATACTCACCACATGGGCGTACGCAATGCTGAAGACCAATTTAGTTTATGACACCGAGAAAACGTTTCCAGGAGTTCTGACTAGCCTGTGACGCTTGCCAGTGGACCGGCCGTATCTTTACATTCCTCATGGCACCTACCTTAACCTACCAGCTCACACAAGAGCTGTTAGTTGCTCTGTCAAGGTAACCCCTCATGGTTTACGCACGCCATGGAAGACGCTCTTCGGTTGTCCAACCCGTCAACTCTGGCATGCTAGTTTATGGCCTTAGCTCCGTCGGACTGAACCACTACTTGGATACCGGCATGTGTCGTGTGAAGAAAGGCGAGACAAACAACCCGATGAAGCCACAGTCTTATTTACCATTTCAGGAGAAGGACCAATCGGATCTGGCTAAGAGCTACTGGGGTCTAAATATCACACCTGGAAACGAGGATCACGATGGCGATGACGAAAAGAGCATACCTGCGTGCATGGGTGTACCACGTCACTACTTTGCCTACGACTTTATTCACATTGACAAGGCAAGTCCCCGCTTGACCAAGTTCGTAAACCAGTTTCCTTTCAAAGGTCACGTGGGCACACCTATAGTCAACTATGAGTAACAGTTTGGAAGTGACGCATGGCTAGAGATGGGTCCAACTTATAACGCGGGAAACGAGTTGCTAACTCGTACACACCTTGGCCTGCCTGCTGACGTTGTATCCTACATCACTAGCAACATGTCAAACTACGAATCGTACGAGCAAAAGCCAGATACCAACATCACCATGCGGCTTCGACCCGACGATATGCACACGCGCCACGTGAAGTATTTGGACCCTATGGAAAATACTTACTTCACCCGAGGTTTAAAAACGATGGCGCACTCAACTATTCAACCGAGTTTGAGTTTTGGGGTATTGGCAGCAAGCAAGTCTAACAAGGATGACCCAGGCAGTACTGAAACGTTTCAAGACATTGCCGCGTTTTTTCAAATTGACACAGAACTTGTCGTTCACTCTGACATAGACACCATAGTTGCCGACAGTGTTACTTTGCCATCGAACGTGGGGCCTTACTTGCGTCACTCGAACGAAAACATCAAAGCAAGTTACAACAGCCTCACACGTCACGAACGTCCAGTCAACCTCGCTCGCACGGAGTCTGAAGTTACGGAACACAAGGCAGAGCTGCAGAAGATTGCGCAAGCACAAATTAATGCATCAAAAGAAGCTGCTTCAAGAACCGAACGCTCGGTGCCATTTTTCCCGCAATAGATCGTTCTGTTTAATAAAAGCAAAATAAAAAAAACACAACTTTTGTTTCATTTCTTATTTACTTCATAATTCTGCGCCGTTGTCGTTGTCGTCGAAGCCTAAGAAGAGATATATTTAAATATATATATATATATATATATATATATATATATATATATATATATATAGATATAGATATAGATATATATATATACTTTTTCTGAGTGTAACTACAACGACAACGACATACAAGGAAAATACGTGTTTAAAAAGCGCCTTTGTTATAGAATAGAAGAAAAAAACTCATTTATATTCAACTGAGCGCCATGCAGACGACGGAGAATGACTAACTAGTTGTCGCGCAATCGTAACTCGTTCTAGACGGGTTTTTACACTAATTATAAAGGGCTTCCAAGGCCGCCGCGAGGGGTATATAAAGAGGTCTGCAGCAGCTCAGAACTCACCGTCTTCAACAGGCTGTCCACTCAGGAGGACCTCAAGCGGACACTCAAGACGCCTTCGGTAAGACCTTTTTTCTCGGTTAGCTATGCTACATTCTATAATTCTTGCATTTTTCTGCTTTTTAATAGAGACCATGGCAGAATCACGCAAACGTCAGCTTAATGATCAAGACACAGAAGATGAGGTACCCCTATATTACCATTTGGAATTATTTTTTGGTGACGCCATCAATATTCCCAGGGACAAACTACAAAGTTTATTGGTTCGAGCGACGAGAACAGTACCTATGACATTAATGAAACCCTGGCGGCATTTGCGGAACCTGATCGAGACGTGGGAGAAGTATCAAATCCAAACGTGTCCGAACCAGGAACAGGGGTTGGAGGAGGTGGAAAAAGTTTACAACCCCCTCCACGCTGGGCACTGCAGCTACAGTCAGTTCCAAAACGAAGAAAGCTTGTGCATGATGTGTTTCCCGCCCGAGATGACGGAGAGGCTGAGACAATTTGTCACGACATTATCAGAGGATTCGAGCAAGGGCCCACCCAGTACAGAATCGCTGCCGTCGCACTCCACACACGAGGAACTACACTCCCACACGTCCACGTCTTACACGACTGCAGCTGGAGCAACGGCACTTGCCGATGTGTTATCTTCGCTGGCTTCGTCAGACGACCAAATCGCTCGTCAATTTGGTCTACAAGCGCCAGTGCATGGGACCTCTACCATCTCGTCAAGTATTTCAATAGTGAGCCCCGAGTATTGGAATACATTAAAATGTGAGGAAATGATTGGGGTCGCGACGTTAGAAATGAAGTTTTGGGACAACTCGAAGGTTCTGGACACGAGCCCGGGCGAGTTTTGGAAATACTGTACCCGAAACTTCCGCATTCAGTTGCATGTGACGACGCCCATGGAGGTCAGACGAGCGGTGGAGACACTGACGAGGTACGCGCAAGAACGGGTGCAAAGTGCCGAAAACGTTCAAAAGGAGCGTCGGAAGAATCCATCTACGACTGGCTACGCGAAAACCCCGTATCGCCGTTGACAAACATTGTGCGCACCCCCAAGTGGCTGGCAAACCCGGTGTTTCGGTTCGTTCGCCTGGACGACAAGCGCCTCCAACGACCTATCCAGGTGTTCAATGACGAAATGTGCTCGTACACCACCTTGGACTTTATTGAAATGTACCAGCACACCCAGCCTCTCTTTGATGCCCCACACGGTGACCTCGCTACCTTTTACATGGATGTGCCCGCGCCGTTTGATGCCATGGTGGAACTATTAAGCTTTCAGTTTAATGGCATCCACGAGGAAGTGTCGGCCTTTGTAAACAACCTATATAGCCTGGTCGAGAAGGCGGTGCCCAAGAAAAACTGTATGGAGATTGTGTCCCCTCCGAGTGCAGGAAAAAACTTTTTTTTTGACCCCGTTCTTTCCTTTTACATTAACCGCGGTACGATCCGTAACTTAACCGCTACACTAACTTTCCACTTCAGGACACCGTGGGCCGTCGCATCCTGGTGTGGAACGAGCCAAACTGTGAGTCGTCTGCTTTTGATACTGTTAAAAAAAAATTTGGTGGTGACGTAGATTCGGTGGCGGTCAAGTACTCAGCTGATCAGACCATTTCCAGGACGCCCGTCATTGTGCTCTCAAACAACGAGGTGTTTCCAGATGACGAGGCCTTCAACCACCGCATGTGGCGCTACAAGTGGCGAGCGTGTCCTCCACTAAAGAAATACGACAAGAAGATCCACCCGATGGCCCTGGTCCTCCTGTTTGATGCTTTTGTACTCGAAGAAACACACGTCGGCACGCGCCAGCTTGATCAATAAACAGCTTTGAACCTAACATCCTGAGTACTTGGTCAATGCTTTGCATTTTCCGACTACACCGACACCGACAAGCGCAAAAAAAAAAGCTGTCGGCTCAATCAGTCTGTTTGGTTTTTTTATGTCAGTCAGTCAGTCAGTCAGTCAGTCAGTTCAGTCCAGTCCAGTCCAGTCCAGTCCCGTCCAGTCAGTCAGTCGGTCAGTCAGTCAGTCAGTCAGTCAGTCAGTCAGTCAGTCAGTCAGTCAGTCAGTCAGTCAGTCAGTCAGTCAGTCAGTCAGTCAGTCAGTTCAGTCAGTATCGCGTGCGTGCGCGTGCGTATATGTGCGTTCGTGTCTGTATCGCGTGTGTATGTGCGTGTGTGTGTGTGTGTATCGCATGTGTATGCGCGCGTGCCTGTATCGCGTGTGTATCCGCCCGTGTATATATGTGCGTGCGTACGTGTCCGACAGCGGCATTTGCACAAAAAAGGCTTCGGGCCCACTCATTTCAAGCAACTTATTTAAGTATACCACTACATTCCTTCTTTGCTACCTTCTTTGAGCTCATCAAGACAACAATGAGGAACGAAATTCTCGACTATACTTTATGCTGCTTACATCATATGCGCTTAATACACCTCCGCGTTACCGACAGCCGAAGCAGCGACGGAGAACTAAACCACTCTGCCGCCATTTGGTATACTCATTTTTTTTTAATCGCTTCGAAGCGTCTTAAAAAATTATATTTGTCCCTTATGTTCTGCCGGAAGCCCACTTTCGTCACGACTGTTTCTTAAGGGGCAGATTCTCATTTAATGCTTCAAGGGGCCGATTAAACAAGCGCGCGCAGTGATTCTAATGCGGCTGCGGCGAGTCAGTGGAAGGTTCAGCGTGCCGTGCTCACCGTGCCGGCCAGGGGAGGCGAGAAATCCGAGGAGACTTGAGGAGGAAAACGCGCGCGCGGAGGAGAGTGTCGCTACTTTCAAGATCAAGGGGCTTTATAAACGAGAGCACAGCTGCGCCTCTAGCAGGAGCGGCGAGAACTAGCATGGCTACAACGGCGCGACAACGAACAAGCCTCCACCTTAAAGAGCCCTACCCCTAAATAAACATCATCTCCCCCTACGGGCAACCATGGTGCGTTGCGAAAGCATCGCGGGGGGTTCGCATCGAGTTTCCGTTTCTCTTATGTGACTTTTCAGACGGTGGTTGTCGAGGAGTCTGTTACCGCTTGCCGACGCTGACATACGTTCGGCTTCCCAAGCCTTCCTCTGCTCCGCGGCGGTGGCGCTGCCGCTGCAACTAGCGCCGACGTTCACGTTGTTCATGGCGTTTCGCACACCGTTTCACAGACAGAGAATGGCGGAACCACAGCGAACGCGCGCTTTCGCAGCCTCGCAGCTTCGAGATTCGCTTACCGGTGTTGCCGTTTACGTTCAGCTTCGCGAGCGTCCATAGCGTTGTTGCGAAGGAGAGTGCACCGCCTGCCGGCGTTGCCGTTTACGTTCAGCTTCGCCAGCGTCCATTGCGCCGTTGCGAAAGAGAGTGCAACGGGAGCGAGCGCGCGCCGCATTATATACGAGCGCACAGCTGTGGCGGAGAAACGGGAGAAGAAAAACGAAGCGGAGGCAGCGTTCACGCCACCTGCTCCCCACCGCCTCCCACCTCGTCGCTCTCACGCGAGGAGGGGGGGGGGACAGATGGCGCATGCGCAGTATGGGTGCGGACGCCGCAGAACGGACAGTGCCCCGAGCATAAGATGCTTTCGCATCTAAAATACCTTTGGTTTTTGCTTATACTTGGTACCATGGGGCGCATTTAGAAAGGCAGCCGAGGGAGCTTCGAAGATAGGTTCGACGAGTTAGAGTATAATGCACTCCATTATGGGAGGGCAGATGCCGTCCCGGTTTCAGCGATGAACGTGAGAGCCATGGCACAGTCGATGGAGCCGAATACGTAAGGGCACACGAAGCTTAAGTCAACTTAAAAAACCTCCGAGCTTGATCTGGCTTTATTGCACAGTGACGCTGCCTATCCAAATAGTTTTGCTTGTATTCAACGCACTAAACATTGCCACACGAAAGAAGTCAACTATCCTTTGCATCCTTTAAGTAATAGCATACAAGACAAAAGAAATGCTTCAAAATGTGTCAAATAAATGTCAGTGACGCGTTCCTCATCAGTCACGGCGAAGGTGCAACCAATGGGTGCAACCAAATGAATCACTGATAGCCATAGCAATGAATAAATGAATGGATGAGGAAGTGAATGAATCAATCAAAGAATGAGTGAAATAATGATATACACAGAACCTCTTTTTCGGGTTGTGTAACCTTTGGCCACCTTGTTTTCTGAGTTTATTTTTCTTGGAATTCGGGTGCTGTTTTTCGGGCTTTATTTTTTGTTTGAAATGCGGCGTTTATCATAGTTTATTTCTCTTAAATCCCCATCCTCCGAAATTCGAAGATTATCCATAATTTATTCCGATTACGCTATCACCTCAGGTGAAATGATAGCTGAACACGAAAACATCAAAACACACGAAGCGCATTATAGTCATCTGGAAGGTTTGAGCACGCAAACACATATAAACACAAGTAGAAATACTTCAGCCCAATACATTTACGTTTGTGCGCATTACAGCACTAAAGCTTGTTGTAAAACACGCAAACATAATTTACGAGGTCCGTATATTACAGGGCTCTCAAACACGTGGCCCGCAGGCCGCATGCAGCCCGCGGATCGCACATAACTGCCTTCGTTCCATATCTTTTTTGTCATCTTAAAGTAGTAGTTCCATAAAATTTGTGGACCTCTAGTTTTTACTGTTAATCAGTGGCAACTGACGCGCTCATAGCGGCGATGGCACTCATTTCCTCCAACGCGAGATGAATGTTTAATTATATGCTAGTTTTTTTTTAGGAACGGAGGCAGTTTCGATTTCAAGCATTCTTAAAAAAGAGTAGTAGTACTTGCTAACTTTAGGTAGTAAGGGCTCGTCACATATGTTCCTACACTGCATTTAGTAACGGCAAAGGTAGTAGCTGTTGCTTCGATTCGTTAATCACGGTAATTAGTAACAGTTTCCACCCTGGTTGTAAGAAAAGGTTGTAAGAAAAAAAGGTTCTCCTGCCTCTTCGCCGCGCCATTTCGAATGATTTGTCGTGTGCTCGTCAGCTTTTGATAATTGGAAGCGACGAGCTCAACTACATTACGTGCCAGCATGGGGCGAAGCAGTCGTGCGCGTCTTACACCAGTGGCACTTCAAGTACCGCAAGAAGGAAGGTCTTTGTCGCGGACAGCTGCAAAGTTGGTTAATAAAAGCTTCCAAGTAGGACTGGGTATGTAATTTGCGTCGTCACGCGTCTCCGCCGTGCATTGAACGTTGGCCTTACCAACGCCTCCTCAGGCGCTGGCCTTACACACCCAGGAAATGAGCCGTTCTTCGGAGCTTGTGGGGACATAGGTGAAACGCGCCAGCACAGACGCCTGGCTGTGGACGCCATTTCCAGAAGGTCGACAGCGTTTGCGTGTGTGCCTGTGCAGGGGGTGGGGGGGGAGGAGGGGGAGCCTGGCGTAATGGAAGAATGGGCAAACGGGAATGGTTTTCTCAGCAATGCGTTCGTATTTCACCTTTAGTAAATCATTCAATAACTCGCTTGTTTTTGTTAGTCATCGGAGTGCTTACTTTTGTGGACTATAGGAGCACAGGTCAGAGAACACCAGACGGTCGAAATTTCCGCAGCCCTCATCTACGGCGTATTTCATTATCATATCGTGGTTTTGGGACGTAAAACCCCATATATTATAATTACTTATTGGGTAGGAGCCCCTGTCCTGTCCAAAACGTTTCTCCCTCTTCTGTGTTCTTGCCAGCTGGCATGACGCAAGCGGGCGTCTCCAGATGCCTACTCGTCGCTGCTCGGACCGGCGTCGATTTCAGTTTGGCTTCTTCGCACTTGATTGAAGCAAGAATCATTCGCGACGTCGCGAATCACAGCAATTTCCCATACCTTAGCATTTTCCTAATCACTTGTGGGCACTGATGACGGCGGCGGCGACGGCGGTGGTGACGACGACGACATGAGCACACGTGCGCGCCTAGCAGACGAAATGACAGCTGAAACTCGCGTCACCGTTGTGTGTGGCCACGCGATCAGATGAGGGCCCTTTCAGGGCGTGACCGGGGGGTGACCTAACGGCGCACATTTAACACAAATATACAAAACAAATATTATGCCTTAAGGGCAAGTCTATGTCGCAAATAAAAAAAAAGGAAGCGCTGCCAGCGCTGCAAAGTGGCGGGCTTCGCACTCGTTTTTAACCGCGCTCGTTACTGCCATACTAAACAATATTACATATATTTATTCATCCCCTGTGACATTATAAGCGGTGAATCGTTACTAGGGCATCGATAACAACACGTGGACACAAAAAAAGATGGCTGATCCCTCTATCATAGAAATCGGTATAACACAAAAGTAAAACTGTCGTCACAGGAGTAGTTGACTGCTTTATTGCATTGGTATATCTGAGCTGTATAATGTCTATTGTTATTTGGCAGATGTAGCACCGCCTGATGTGGAGGCGCGCACGTTGACGCCTAGTAGTACATCTCCGTACGGACGATAACGCCCATGATCACGATTTAACCCTTGCGGTAGCTGAAGTTCTTAACATATACGTGGACACCGCATATGGGGGTGAATCCCGCGCAATTATGGCTTTAACATGCACATTATAAACACTTGTACTCCGTATGCATTCCTCCAAAGAATCGTGAAGCGCGAAGGGAAACGCCAAGCGCGTAGTGTCTTCCCTTTTGCCTGGCAGTTAATTCTCACAGGGAGAGCGGGGTACGCGGTGCGACAGCCAGGCGAGCGTCGGAGAGCTATTTTTCGATATAGATGGATGCTATGAGCGAGGCATGGGGGAAAGCCACCACCACGTGGCGTGTGAAACAAAATGACGCTTCTATTGGAAACGCGCCGAATGGGACTCTCGCAGCCACGGCGCGTTTTTAAAGACGATAGTCTTTCTTGGGATACTTAAACGGAGAAATTTTGGTCTGTCTTTCTGTTTGTCGGCACGTCCCTCGATTCAGCCACCCGGCCAAAGTTGAACCACTTGCCCAAGGGCCAGCCATCGTGAACGGCTGACTAGGTTCATACTTCTGTACATTGTTGATCAAAAAGCAAACATTACGCATATCTGAGGCGCCACATGACTATGCAAGTATTAGGTGGTGTGTTCCTTAAATAGAAAATGCATACATACGTAATTCTAAAGACCCTAGTTTCCTAAGCTGCGCTGCAAATGAGACTGCGCGTTAAACTTGACTTCCTCCGTGCCTTCTGCACGAGCTCATTGTTGTGTTTCGATTTCGGTTCTGTATTGCACTGTACGAATGCCATGGGGCGCCGCTCTGGCGTTCCTTTTACCCAGGCGGCGTGTAAATAAAAGAGTGTGTGGAGAGTACTCGTTGAGTGCGGACGTTTCTTATGCTTCAGCGCTTTTCGAACACCAGCGTCGACAACGACGGCGATACTCCCTGCCCCACTCTCGGCTAGGTGTTAAAGAAGCGCATGAGTGGCGCCGCCTGCAGACAAATACATATCCGCATCTGCGTTTAAAACATGCCATTCACCCGACCGCATACGCGGGTGCTTGCCCGTGGTGTGGAGGACAGCCAACTCTTTCTCACATTACGTGGGAATGTGAATTAAGGCCCCCAAAAATTAACTCGCCTCAGATTCCGGCGCAAAAATTCAGGACGGAGCAGTGGGAGACCCGGCTCGCCAGCGAGGAAAAGGAGGCCCAAGTGGCTCTCCTGGACCAGGCGCGGCGGGCTGCTGAGGCCAGTGGAGCCCTGGACTAGGGGCCCCACCCACCTGTTTCTCAAACCCCTCTTCTTTTTGAATAAACGTTTTTTTCAATTCAATTCAGCGCTTCGCGCCAAACCGCGTGTTCGGGCTGGCTGGCGTCCCCGCCGGTCGTGTTCGTGACCGCCAGTCTTCGCCTGCTGCTGCGCCGGGACTACCAGCCCGCAACACAGCACTGATGTTTCCCGACGTATTTCCAGATGGCGTCCATATCTCACGCAGCGCCTCTTCTATCGTCTTTAGACGACATTCGCAGCGAAGCACGCAGATACGCGGCCAATTTTTTTGTTTTCGTTTTTCGAGCCTGGTGGCACACATG
The DNA here is from genome assembly GCF_013339695.2 of Rhipicephalus sanguineus. NCBI lineage: Eukaryota > Metazoa > Arthropoda > Arachnida > Ixodida > Ixodidae > Rhipicephalus > Rhipicephalus sanguineus. The sequence continues at coordinate 128,592,856 of NC_051183.1, read as the reverse complement.
TCATCACCCCATTATAAACTGGATGCTCATATCATCACGTTCATGTAGCCTCTGTTATGTGTTTGGCGGTAGCTCTATCTTGACCCGTAGTCAAGAAGGCGATAAAGAAAACAAAAGTTCGGCGGTAGCTCAGTGGGCTAAACGCCCGCCAAGAATCGCGGCAGAGCGAGAGGTCATGGGTTCGACTCCTGTCAACGGAAGTTTTTTTCTTATTGTTTTTTTTACTTTGCCATTTGTTGGCAATCATTTTGCTGACGTATTTCCGTGACGGAAATATCTCATGAAAATTTTGGTGGACCCCGGCATAAAACACATTCGTGTTAAAAAACGCGACTTGCAGAAAGTTCATGTCACTGCTCCTTTAAGCGACTCCAGGAGTACTGATAGCGTACCTTCGAAGACAATGTCTGGTACAGGTGAGCATCTGTATTTTAGGACGAATGAATATAAATATTGACCTATAGTTCTATAACCTACTACCTGATTAGGTGCGCTTGGATCATGGCAGTATATAGCTTTATTTTGTATGCAAATCTCTTAACGATTGCGGATAGCCGATTACTGGAGCCGTTGACAACTGCTGCAGCTGCAGCAACCGCTGAGCCGGTAGCGACATCCTGTTGCGTTTTGTTCAATTACAGTTAATTTTGGTTTTCTGTTTTTTTTTTCAGATGGTCGCAGCTCTTGTAAATGCAAAAACAATGTCGATACTGTGAGTTGATAATTATCTCACTGGAAATGCTTTACACATGGCCAGTAATTGGGTATGTCACTGCAATGTTATATTTGTGGGTCGCATTGTAGTATTAGGCTCTTCATCATTAGGTGGCGCAACCAGCGTTGTCCATCTGAAGCCCTTTACGTCCATCGCGTACACGTCTCCGGTTATCCCGCCAGACCTCGTGACGTACGTTGTTGACAAATCCTGCGCGCACTGTGACATCATCTCCTTTAGCTTCAATTTCCGATTCGGCGTTTTCACGAGCTTCAATGTGTGTCAGCGCAAGGACCACGTTCATAGCCCGCAGCAGTGCAAAACCCTCTCTCAAAGCGAAGCAAACGAAGCTAAACACATAAGGTTAGGTTCGGGAGAGGGCAGCGGGCAACATGCCCGACAAGACGGAATTTCGGCACATTGACGAAGCGCACCGTCTGGTCAATGCGTAGGGTGTGGAGCGTTGCGCAGAAAAGCCTTACACCGTCTTCACTGCTGCAATTTACCCATCATGCCTGGTGATCGCATGTGTCGTATTCTGGCTTCAACACTTGTAACCCGACGTCTTCCGTATCTTCCTCTGTAGTCGCCGCTACACTTCTTCAAACATCGCAGCCGGTCACCCACACAAAATGCGGTAAAGATCTTCCTGTAGCTGCGGAGGCAGCGGTACCTGCTAACGGGTTGGTTACCAGATGCAGCACAGTGCATTCAACAGAATGGACTCCGCTGTCCCCCTGCCACTGGAGGACGCACCCAGCGCTTCGCAGCCGCAGGAACTTTCGTATCGATCTGGTCTTGGTGTCGACGCGGTGGGCCCCGCGAGGGCCGTCGAGCATGGTTGCACGATAGGACATGCATGTCCGGCCGGATATTTTAGAGCAGAGCTGTTATTACCGCCGTTTTTCCGCTTTGGAATGTTGACAAGAAACTGTAATCATCATGTTGGCGCGCGCTCTCGCACTGCGCCGATTTTTCCTGCGTGGGATGCAATAAATCAGATGGGCGAGAGAACGAGTAGAGCATAGAGAGTAGACATAGAAAGAAAGAAAATCAAGTAAGAGAGAAAAACTAGAAAGACATATAAAGAAATAAAGAGAGGAAGAGATCGAAAGAGACATAAAAATGATATAGAAGAACAGAGATAAAACAGAAAGGGAAAAAACAGAGAAAGCGAGAAAAACAAAAAAGATAGAAAGGAACATAAAGAAGAGGCAACCAAAAGTAGAGAGTTGAGAGAGAACCAAGGGGACAACTAGATAAAGGGAGAAAAAGACAGAAAAAGCGACAAATGTATACACAGGAGCACGTACAAAGAAAAAGAAAGAAGTAGAAATAAACAGCGACAAAAAGAGATATGAAAACACAGCAAAAGAAAGAGAGGACGAACGAAAGAAAAAAACAAAGACAAACAGGGAAGGCTGCCGAGCTAGATTCGTTTTGGGTTTCATCCTTGCGCGACTCAGTGCAAGCCGCTCAAATATGTTTTTAGTTTTGGCGATTTTTTATATGTTACGCGGTGCATAGTCACCATCCTCTCTTATCATCATCGTCATCATATTTTTTTCCGCCATCGCGCCGCGCGTCTCATGCAGCTGATGCCTTGACCTCGAAGCGTGAGCCCGGGAGAACGCACTGTTGAACTTGGCCGGACTGGACGTTGCTGCCGCTCCGCTCTAAACGAGTGGCGAGAACGGCACGGCCATGTCGGAAACCGTCACGTCGCTACATGTGGGTATGCTCAAAATGCATGGGATTGAAAATTTTATTTCATAAACTGTAGCGAAATCTGTTGCTTCATGATCACTTTGTCAGCGTCGAAAGCTCTGTACATAAGCTCGAAGATGACAACTGAAACCACTCCCGTGTCGACTGGAACCATTTGAGGTTGTTGGCGTCGATCTGTACGGTCCCCTTCCTATGAATCTCACCGGTGATCGATGGATATTTACAGCCGTCGACCATCTGACACGCTAAGCTGGAACAGCTTCCGTGACTTCTGCCTCAACTTCCGAAGTTGCTGCCTTTATATTCTGAGCCCTAATGCTTCGTCAGTGCGCTTCTCGTGTCATTCTAAGTTGCCCTTGGAAAGGCATTTCTTTCACAGCTTGTCGACGAAGTGCTCAAGGCCTCGGGCACCACCCACAGAACAATCTACAGTTACCATCGTCAAACGACCGGGCTGACTTAGCGATTTCATCGCACGCTGTCAGATATGATAACCGTGTACACCCAACCGGGCCACACAAACTGGGACGCTGTTTTGCCATTCGTCAATATAGCGTACAATACCTCCGTAGAGCACACAACTGGTTACTCTCGCACAACAACTCTACCTCGTCCAATGTTATTGCCCCGCTTCTTTTCGTGACGTCTCTTTCTTCTCTGCGCCTGTTCAACCAGTTCCATCCTCCAGTGAAGAATACGTGTCCCGTCTGTTTGATTGTCGCCAGCTCGCCAGCATCAACACCGAAGCAAAGCGACAGGACCGCGAAGTTCATTATTATTTATTTATTTAGAAAGACTGCCAATCTCATATGAGATCAAGGCAGGGAAAGGGGGGTTACAGCAACAGGAATAAGAAAATAAAATCAATTACAGTCGTTCACAAAGTAATATAAAGTGATAACCTTAAATAGTAATACATACAAACAGCAATAGATTACAGCAGGTAGTACAACAATACGCAATAAATACATAAATACAAGCATAGTTAAATACACGGTATACAATATAAGGTCTATTCCAATAGAAACATAAAAGGTAAGCAGAACACACTAGTACATAAATTGTTGTGATTACAAAATAAGTAAGGTGATAAAGTAACTTAACCGTGCTATGTTAGTAAAGCTTCCTCGATTGTCGTGGAGAACATGTCTAGTGAGAGAGTGTTAGCAATTGATGGGTCAAGTTCATTCCAGTCTGCTATCGCTCTCGGGAAGTAAGAGTATTTAAAGTAGTTAGATTGGTGTGTATATTCATTTAACGTTAGGGAGTGTTTGTTACGTGTAGGTCTTGCTGTGTTTATCGAAATATATGTAGTAGTGTCGATGTTTATCTGGTTGTGAAGGAGTTGATGCATGAATTTCAATCTCGCTACTTTGGCTCTATTTTCAAGGGTAAGAAGGCCAGCGCGTTTTAGCAAATCCGTGGGTGAGTCTGAAATTTTGTATTTGCTGAATACAAACCTAATGGCCTTTCTTTGGATCTTTTCTAGTTTACCAATGTTATGTTTCGTGTACGGAAACCATGCAATGTTAGCATATTCGAGAACTGTTCGGATAAAGGTTTTATATGCCAAAAGCTTGATGCCGGATGACGCAAGACGGAGGTGTCTTCTGAGGAAAAAGTGCTTTTTTAAGGCAGTTGATGTAATGGTGTTAATGTGGGAGTCCCATCTAAGGTCGTGTATAAGTAACAAACCAAGGTATTTGTGTTCTTGAAGTCGAGCTAGCTGAATGTTATTTGCGGTGTATGCGAACTCAGACATGTGTCTTTTTCTGGTAATTGTTAGGGCAGCTGATTTTTTAACGTTAAGGGTCATTTTCCAATCAGTACACCATTTAGAAACTGAGTGCAGGGCTTCATTTAAAGTTACGTGGTCCTCGGCAGAGTTAATTTCATGATAAAGTATACAATCGTCTGCACACAATCTAACTTTAACTTTTATGTTAGATGGCAGATCATTGATAAAAATTAGGAAGAGAACTGGAGCCAGTACACAGCCTTGAGGCACACCAGATGTGACGGGAGGAAGAGTGGATGCCTGATGGTTAATTTCTACAAACTGTAGACGGTTGGTAAGGTAATCTTGTATCCAGGAAATTATGGGTCCGTTTCCTAGAGTTGATTCAGTTTTAGTCATGAGTTTATTGTGTGAGACACGATCGAAAGCTTTCGCAAAGTCTAGTAGGAGAATATCCATTTGTTTTTGGTTGTCCATGCTGGATGATATTGTCACGTGGTCGTGACGTCGACGAAGACAGCAGTCGGCGTTTGCAGGATGAAACTGTTTATTTGGCCGAACTTGTGGCCAGAAAATGAGAACTAGAACTACAGCAATGCACGCTGTATAATGATAGCGGCGAACAGGGCGTCGTCCGTCGATCCACTGACTAGCGGTGAAGCGCGTCGGCATTTAAACATGTGCCGTCGAATATTCCAGCGTTATCGCTGGCTGTCGTGCAAATTCTAGAATAAGCTCGAGTGTGCGCGTCTTGCGCGAAATCTTAACAAAACGATCTACAATGGCCGCGAAGGTTCTCGAACAATGAGGCGCGGTTCGCGCTGAGCGTTGCTGACAGTCTTTGTGGCCGAAAACCGAATGCACCAAAAGTGATAAAGAAACGCACGTGGCAATGCCCCCCTCTGAAAAAGCATCGTCCCGATGCTTAGAACAGGCTAATGCATGCAACAATAAATAACAAGAATAAAGCAACAAAGTACAATAGACAATAAGAACAAGAAAGAAAGCACAATAATAAAGCAAAATGACAGTCCTCAGATTCGCTAACGCGCGTAATATGGTTTGAGGCGCACGACATGGACGACTTCAGGTCGTGCACGGCGCCGCTGAGAGTTCGTAATGCCGTCAGGGACAACCTCGTAGTCGAGTGCGCCGAGGCGTCGAAGTACCCTGTACGGTCCGAAGTATCGTCGAAGAAGCTTCTCACTGAGTCCCCGTCGCCGTATTGGCGTCCATACCCATACACGGTCACCGGGTTGGTATTCCATGTGGCGTCGTCGAAGGTTGTAGCGGCGGCTGTCAGTCGTATGCTGGTTCTTGATCCGTAGGCGGGCGAGCTGTCGTGCTTCTTCGGCGCGCTGTAAGTAAGCGGCGGCGTCGAGATTTTCTTCGTCGGTGACGTTGGGTAGCATGGCGTCGAGCGTCGTCGCCGGGCTTCTTCCGTAGACCAACTTGTACGGCGTCATCTGCGTCGTTTCTTGGACGGCCGTGTTGTAAGCGAAGGTCACGTACGGAAGGACGGCGTCCCACGTCTTGTGCTCAACGTCGACGTACATGGCCAGCATGTCGGCGATGGTCTTATTTAGACGCTCGGTGAGGCCATTGGTCTGTGGGTGGTAGGCGGTGGTGCGGCGGTGGCTCGTCTCGCTGTATTTGAAGATCGCCTGAGTTAGGTCCGCAGTAAAGGCGGTACCTCTGTCTGTTATGAGGACCTCTGGGGCGCCATGACGCAAGACGATGTTCTCCACGAAGAACTTGGCTACCTCGGCGGCACTACCTTTGGGCAAGGCCTTCGTCTCGGCGTAGCGGGTGAGGTAGTCAGTTGCTACGACGATCCACTTGTTGCCTGAAGTCGACGTCGGGAACGGCCCCAGTAGGTCCATCCCGATTTGCTGGAACGGCCGGTGAGGTGGTTCGATTGGCGGCAGAAGTCCCGCAGGCCTAGTCGGCGGTGTCTTCCGTCGCTGGCAATCTCGGCAAGTCTTGACGTAGTGGGCGACGTCGGCAGCAAGGCGTGGCCAGTAGTATTTTTCCTGTATTCTGGCGAGCGTGCGGGAAACACCGAGGTGTCCAGCCGTCGGGTCGTCGTGTAGGGCCTGGAGGACTTCTGGTCGCAATGATGAGGGCACGACAAGAAGGTAGTCGGTTCGATGTGGCGAAAAGTTCTTCTTCATGAGAACGCCGTTCCGCAAGAAAAACGACGGCAGTGCTCGCTTGAATACCTTCGGAACAACGGCGGTCTTGCACTCGAGGTACTCCATAAGGCCCCCCAGTTCGGCGTCGGCTTGTTGCCTTTCGGCGAAGTCGTCGGCACTTATAGTTCCGAGGAAGCAGTCGTCGTCGTCCTCTTGCGGCGGCGCGTCGACGGGGGCACGGGACAGGCAGTCGGCGTCAGAGTGTTTTCGTCCGGACTTGTACACGACGGTAATGTCGAATTCTTGAAGCCTCAGACTCCATCGTGCGAGACGACCTGAAGGGTCCTTCAAGTTAGCTAGCCAACACAAGGCGTGGTGGTCGCTCACAACTTTGAAGGGCCGACCGTAGATGTAGGGGCGAAACTTCGATGTAGCCCAGATGATGGCCAGGCACTCTTTTTCTGTTGTGGAATAGTTGATTTCTGCCTTTGATAGCGACCGGCTAGCATAACTGATGACCCTTTCCATTCCGTCGGTCTTCTGCACAAGGACGGCGCCGAGTCCTACGCTGCTTGCGTCGGTGTGGATTTCCGTATCGGCGTGCTCGTCGAAATGCGCAAGTATCGGAGGCGTCTGCAGGCGTCGTTTCAATTCTTGAAATGCCTGAACTTGCGACGTTTCCCACCTGAATTCGACGTCGGCCTTCGTGAGTTGCGTCAGTGGCTCGGCGATCCGTGAAAATTCCTTGACGAAACGTCTGTAATAGGCGCACAAGCCGAGAAAACGGCGTACGGCCTTCTTGTCGGTGGGCGTCGGGAAGTCAGCGATGGCAGCTGTTTTCCGCGGGTCTGGGCGCACTCCAGACTTGCTGATCACATGACCCAGAAACAGGAGCTCGTCGTACGCGAATCGGCACTTTTCTGGCTTCAGGGTCAGTCCAGATATCTTGATTGCTTGAAGTACTGCCTCAAGCCGCCGGAGATGCTCGTCGAAGGTCGAGGAGAGCACGACGACGTCGTCCAAATACACAAGGCACGTCTGCCACTTCAATCCGGCCAGTACGGTGTCCATGACGCGCTGGAACGTCGCAGGTGCCGAGCAAAGACCGAAAGGCATGACCTTGAACTCAAAGAGGCCATCGGGTGTTATAAAAGCGGTCTTTTCTCGGTCTCTTTCGTCTACTTCGATCTGCCAATAACCGGTCTTGAGGTCCATCGACGAAAAGTACGTCGCGCTGTGAAGTCGATCCAGGGTGTCGTCTATCCGTGGGAGGGGGTACACGTCCTTCTTCGTGATTTTATTCAGGCGCCGATAATCAACGCAGAAGCGCAGTGTCCCGTCCTTCTTCTTCACTAGCACCACGGGTGACGCCCACGGACTCTTTGAAGGCTGGATGATGTCGTCGCGTAGCATTTCGTCGACTTGTTTCTTTATGGCCTCACGTTCTCGCGTCGAAACTCTGTAGGGGCTCTGACGTAGTGGCCGAGAATTTTCTTCTGTTGTAATGCGGTGCTTAGCAAGGGGCGTTTGTCGGACCCGCGATGACGACGAGAAACAGTCCTTGTTTTGCAGTAGCAGGATTTTGAGCTGGTCTTGCTTGACCTTCGGAAGGCTCGGGTTGACGTCAAAATCCGGTTCGGGGCCTCTATTCGTCGAAGCAGGTTCGGGAAGACGGACGGAGTTATCAGGAAGACGGACGGAGGAAGACGGACGGAGTTATCATCTGTCTTGTCACTATACAGTAGAATCTCATTATAAGTAAGTAGCTTCGGGACCATAAATTAGTTCGTTACATGCGATAGCCGTTGTAAAAAAGGAGATTTAAATTGCGTCAACACATGCGCCATGTGTCTCACGCGAAAATCTCAAGCACAAAAAATGGCTGAAAGCTTGGTCTAAGCAGCGCAAAGCTAGATATACATTAATAAGAGCAGCTACAGGGGCTAGTTGGTGTTGCATCTTCTAATTACCGCTTTTTATCCTACGAGGACAGACTATACGAAGACGGAGATATACAGCGAAACTGACCGGTCTCCTACCTATTTATTGCTGTATCTAGGCAGAACCTGGCTGTAGCTAAGTTGAACTTGGCTTCAACCGTTGCTTGAACTTGGTTGTAGCGGGGTTGTACTTAGCTGTTACGGCGCATGAGACCGAACAGCTTCGCTGTGTGTCGAGGTTTGCGCGGCTTAGTGCAAGCTTTGAGCCATTTTTAAGCAATTACGGACCGAAGTTATCAGAACACATACTCATACGCCAGCTCTTGGACTCGGTTAGGCATTTATAAAGTAGTGAGATTTACCCAATTCCTGAGACACACACCCGTTTCTGCTGATGGTAGTTTTGTGGTTCGTCGGACAAGGAACGATTTGCTAAAGAGCTTCGCTATAAAAAGGCATTTTTCTAGGCTTCCAACCCAAATGAGTTAATCCTTACGTGTCGGCTTGTGTGTTTTCAAACTTTACTAAAATAAGGAGTTATATGAGAACGAGTTCTACGACATACAGAATATCGGCAACTTTTATAAAGCTTTTAAGTTATTAGCCCCCCCTCCCGCAAAAAAAAATATGTGGTGCTGAATTAATTGTCTTTCAATGATTAATGTGATTTTTATCCTAGTGTTTCGAGCCTAGCACGAATCAAGTATTCCTTCCTTATAGAAGTTATCGCTACGGCTCTCGCATTGTCAGTTTCGTTATAAAGAGAACGTATCAGTTGAATGTAGCGTCACCAACCAATGTAAGTCACAATTAGATGTATTTTACGTTCTCCATTATGGAAGGGCAGCGTACCATCCCAGTAAGAAGGAGGAGTGTACATAGCAAACAACGAAGTCCTCGCGAGGGCAGTGTCAATGGAGCGAACTCCAATGGAGTAAACCTCGTTGATGTTCATCTTGGAAGCATGCGTGCTCGATCTGGTTTCATTTCAAAGTTTACGCTACCTATACAACTAGTTATACTTGTAACCATACAACAGAAATTACTTCAAGAAAAGAAATGAACTTTCCGTTCCATCCTTTAATCAACCGTTAACTTTATTACACTTCTTCGAATGTCGCCTCTTAAATGCCTGCTACAAATTTCTGTGCCACAATTTTCTAGGTCACTAATCAATGGGCAGGTTCAACAAAAAAAAATATGGCAGATCCTACGCACTGTGGGAATCGATGTAATGCGAAGCAGCCGGCAAAGAGCTGCTACAAGGCCTTGTTCGTTTTTGAGGCAAATGAAGTCATTCACGCCATGGCATCTAGTTCATTATATATCGTATGTTTCCCTGCATGCATGTATGTCCAATCCGTATGTACGATGCTAATGAAACGTGTATTCTGGAATATACGATGCACGACCTGTCATTTATGTTAAACACGCACTTCGTGTCATGCCATACAAATTTTGGTGTATATCCAGTTAACGAAACGGCCGGAAGCGCACAATAAGCGTGGCATGTAAATCATCTCGTACATGACATGCGTGTCATGGTTTTCATGTTGCCACCTCTCATTTACGTTCGCCACACAGCCGCGTCGCGCAGTACCAGTTTTGGTGTATATCAATTCTGAGCGAAACAGCAGCGATTGGACAATGAGCGTGGCAGTAAATCATGCCGTAAATTATACGCATATCATGATTTTCAAGTTACCACCTGTCATTTATGTTTGCCATACAGTCACGCCGCGCAATACCAGTTTTGGTGTATGTCAAGCGAGCTAAACGGCCGCGAGTACGCCATGAGCGTGGCATGTAAATCATGTCATACATGACTTGCATGTCATGATTATCATGTTACCACCTCTTATTTACGATCGTCATGCTGTCGTGTCACGCATTACCTATTTTGGTGTATATCGCGCGAGCGAAACGGCAGCGATCGGACAATAAGCGTGGCATGTAAATCATGCCATATATTATATGCATATCATGATTTTCAAGTTACCACCACCGCTTTACGTTCAGCATACAGTATTGTCACACAAAACGAATTTTTGATGTATATCAAGCGAGCCAAATGGCCACGAGCGCACCACGAGCGTTGTATGTAAATCATACAACGCTCGTGGTGTACATGTCGTACATGAGTTGCATGTCATGATTCTCCCGTTATCACCACTGATTCACGTTCATCACACAGTATCGTCACGCAATACCAATGTTAGTTTATATCAAGCGATCCAAATGGTCGAGAGGGCATCATGAGCGTGGCACGTCAATCATGTCGTACATGACTTGCATGCCATGATTTTCCCGTTGCCACCACTGATTTACGTTCATCACACGGTATCGTCGCGCAATACCAATTTTAGTGTATATCAAGTGAGCGAAACGGCACCAATCGGACAATGAGCGTTGTATGTAAATCATGTCGTACATAACATGTCATGATTTTCACGTTACCACCTCTGATTTACGTTCATCGTACAGTCTAGTCGCGCAGTACCAATTTTTGATGTATATTAAGTGAGCCAAATGGCCGCGAGGGCACCATGAGCGTGGCATGTAAATCATGTCGTACATGACTTGCATGTCAAGATTTTCCCGTTGTCACCAATGATTTACGTTCATCATACAGTCTGGTCGCGCAATACCAATTTTGGTGAACATCAAGCGAGCAAAGTGGCCGCGAGTGCACCATGAGCGTGGCATGTAAATCATGTCGTACATGACTTGCATGTCAAGATTTTCCCGTTGTCACCAATGATTTACGTTCATCATACAGTCTGGTCGCGCAATACCAATTTTGGTGAACATCAAGCGAGCAAAGTGGCCGCGAGTGCACCATGAGCGTGGCATGTAAATCATGTCGTACATGACTGGCATGTCATGATTTGCCCGTTGCCACCACTTATTTACGTTCATCACACAGCATCGTCGCACAATACCAATTTTGGTTTATATCAAGCGAGCCAAATGGCCGCGAGGGCACCATGAGCGTGGCATGTAAATTACATCGTACATGACATGCATGTCATGATTTTCATGTTACCATGTGTGAGTTATGTTTCCCACACAGAAATGTCTCGTCTTACCAGTTTTGGTATGTATCCAATCTTTTAAGCGGGCGCGAGCGGCCTGGGACCATGTAATGTAAATCGTGCTGTACATGACACGCGTGTCAAGTTGTTACTATGACACGCGTGTTATGATTTGCACTTTAGTACTTGTCGTTATGTTTGTCATACACTCTTGTCAGGCTAAGCAATTTTGATATATATGAAATTACCGCGACGGCCGCAAGAGCCCCAACACCGCGGCATGTAAATCATGCTGTTCATGACAGGCATGCCATTTTTTTCATGTTATGACCTGCCACTTATGTTCGTAATTGGGTCATGTTGTGTCGTACGAATTTTGATATACATCCCGTTAACGAAACGGCCAGGAGAACAAAAAGTCGTAAGCGGCTAGATAGATAGATAGATAGATAGATAGATAGATAGATAGATAGATAGATAGATAGATAGATAGATAGATAGATAGATAGATAGATAGATAGATAGATAGATAGATAGATAGATAGATAGATAGATAGATAGATAGATAGATACGCTCAAAGTCGCAGAAGTTCGCTAAGAAAAGCTTCGCATTTAAAAAGAGCACCGACAGCCATAACAATGAAATAATTGAATCACTGAATGAATGAATGAATGAATGAATGAATGAATGAATGAATCCAAGCAGAACCTCTCTTAGGGGTTGTCTAAGTGACGCATATGTCTAGATATTTATTGTCTCATCGCGACTTTCCCTAGAACGTTCTTTTTGAATGCAATCGGCATGGTCTCTTTCACCAACATTCCAACGTTCGTCACCGCCTGGAACAGCTCCACAGCAGCCGCATCCCGCTACTACTACTTGGCATTATATTGCGGCAAAACATGGATTCTTCTTATGCCTACAATACTCTGTGTCAGCTTTGCATGGTGTCCTATAGACGACTTCTAAGTGCATCAGCTTTTCTATGCCGCATCAGCTAGAAAATTGTCCGTCCATCCGTCGTTTATTCACGGAAGACAATGATCGCCAAAAGAAAATTAATGTATAAAAAAGTCAAGCTTCTTGGAAGTTAATTTTGAAGGGAGCCGAGTGTCAAGACCACTGCTCTAAACCTCGACGCTTGCAAAATGTGCACATATATCAGGGGTAACAAGCTCACCTCCGCTAGTGGGCCTCAGTCACGAAATTTAAACCCGCAAGGGCCGGGGCAGTGAAGAAGGTTGGACCAGAGGAAAGGGAGGGGGGTGAACAAAATGTCGCATAACGCTGCCATTTGAAAGAACGCATGTCCCTTATCTCATATATGCGTCATTTCTGAAGCAGATTTGGCGTCACGATTCGAGAAACATATCGTTGCCGATATCCAGAATGACTCATATCTGGACGCCGATTCTGAAATACACAAGCCGTGTAACACGATTATGTTTCAACACGTCAGGACCGCATGGGGTTCCCCACAAAAATAATTGCTTGAGGCAACTCCCGCCTATGTAGTTTACGCGAACAAAGCGTTAATAATCACATTGAGCGTATAATTATTGCCAGCTCAATTTAGCGAACTACAATATTTTCTTCTTTGTGAAGCCGTGGGGCGCTGGCAAAACGTCGGCGGGTTAATGTTTGAGACCCCCAATATATGTGAAGCGCACGAATAACCTACACACTAAAGGGAAAAAAGAGTCTTCTGACTCATTTCGGGAAGTCTTAACTTGCCACGTGTATGACTCTGTAGCGAGAGAGAGACGTGAAGGCAGCCGACGTGGCCGTGCCGAAGTCTCGCCCCTTTATTCGAAGGCCAAGCAGAGCGGCAGCGGCTGCCGGCGTCCAGTCCCCCGGAGCGTGAGCACGTTCTTAACTGCTCGCGCCTCGAGCGCTAGGCATGAGCTGCGCGAGAGACGCGGCGCGGTGGTTGTAAAATGACGATGATGATGAATGGCGATGATGATGGCGCTACAGATTACTCCCCCCCGCAGAAATGAAGCCGAAATGAAAAACTATGGGGGCGTGTATACAAGGCTGGTGACGCGATACAGAATGTCCGTGGGCAGTCCAGGTCGTCAACGGTGAAGGACTATCGGGAACCCTTGGGTCTCTGGCGGGCGGCTCTGGGAGAAGCGTAGAGGGCGGGGAACTAGGCGAAAGTACGCTGGTGTCGTGCCGAGGCGGATCCCACGACGACATGAAGGGGCCTTTCGGTAGCGGACCGGTCGGCGCAAGTGAGCGCGGCTGGCAGATGGAGTTGAGGGCGGGTGCACAAGGGCCGGTGCGGGCGATGTGCAAGAAACAATGCGAAATGGCGCAGTGAAGCCACGACGAGCAACCATCGGCGAGTAGCTGCTGCGATGGGTCTTTCCTGTGCGGGCACAGCGCTGACGCGGATGTCGGCACAGCGCGCCTGCACAGTGGCCACATGTCAGGTGGGCGGCGTCCTGTGTCAAGGGCTCAGGAGCAAATCTGCGGTGACATCGAGCAGGCGTAGTCGCTGCAGGCTCTGATGATGCACCTGTGCGCGTTGAAGCACCTTCTGCAGGTGGCACAGGAGGGCTCGTGCGCTGATCAGGATGCTGGAAGCCGGTCGACGTGGCAGGCGTCACATGTGCGGCTTGCTCTGCCATTGGCGAACCAGCAGGCATGTCGTCCTCAGGCGCTTCCGTCATAGTAGCAGCGTCGCGCAAGTGCGGCCGAAGTTGGTAAGGGGCACGAACTTCTGCTGCGGTAGACGTCAAGGGCGACGCTGGTCGCTGCTGACAAGAGGCGCAGAGCTTAGAAGTCGGTGAAAGGTCGTGTTCGGGTACCGTCGACGGCGAAACCTCCGCGAGCGAGGGGCGAACAGTGGGCGAGAGGTTGTCCGTGTCAGCTTCCAGTTCGGGCGGCAAGGTAGCCAGCGTGGAAGCCGAGGTCAGGGACGTGTCGTGAGCCGGCGAGGACAGGGACGACGGGCCGATGGCGGGCATACCTGATGGATCGTCGGCCGAGGGCGTCGAAGAAACGCGGCTCGTGGCGGACTGGTCGATGGCAGCAGCAACGTCGTCGGGCTGGTCGTCCGGCGCAGGGACCGCTGCGCTGGTGGCCGGACGAGAGGTTGAAAGAGACGTAGCCGGGGAAGGTAGGTCGCGGTCATGGGAGGGCTGTGGGCCGGGTAGTACCGCTCGCGTTGCGGAAGGGAAAACCCGGAACTCACGGGTCCCCGGTAGCGGGCGGTACGTCTCGCCGTAGCGGGTCAGCACCGCAGCGCAGAGGTCGTCATATGGCTGCGGGCTGGAGGACGACGCGGCGGACAGATGACGCAGCTCAGCCGGGAGGGCGTCAAGCAAGATGTCGTGCATTCGTGGCTGCGCGGTGACGCCATTCACCGCGAGGCAGGCGTCGAGCTGCGTAAACCACGCTCGGGGGTAGGCCGGGTGAAACGTCGGAACTGGAGGGCAGAGTCGCGGAAGCATGGCAGGGGGCTGCTCGGCGAAGGGCGTGTTCTCCGGGTCACCATTTGTAGCGAGAGAGAGACGTGAAGGCAGCCGACGTGGCCGTGCCGAAGTCTCGCCACTTTATTCGAAGGCCAAGCAGAGCGCCAGCGGCTGCCGGCGTCCAGTCCCCCGGAGCGTGAGCACGTTCTTAACTGCTCGCGCCTCGAGCGCCAGGCATGAGCTGCGCGAGAGATGCGGCGCGGTGGTTGTAAAATGACGATGATGATGAACGGCGATGATGATGGCGCTACAACTCCATTTGAAGAGGCACGTCCACGCTCTTTGGTATCACTTGCTTTTCCCTAAGACAATGTTGTCTAATTTGTTCGAAAAATTTGCGCCTATCTTCTGCACTAGTTCGAGCGTGCACGCAGATAACTCGCCACTCAAGCGACGCTAACACAAAATCATATACCACGATCCGTCCAGGCACACTGGTAGTGACTGCCTGAAGTTTAGCGTTTAGTGCCTGCCGTACAAAATACACGCACCCAGCCGATGTGCCAACTGCATGATTAACTAAAGCATGATACCGAGCTAGAAACGGGCGCACCATGCTCTCGGCCTCCGCTTTACCAGCAACCTTAGTTTTTTGAACCGCTATTAAATCTAGTTCGTATTCACTGACTAATCGGTACAACTGATTCTGTTTTCTTTTTGCAGCTATCCCTCTAACGTTTATAGTAGCTACACGAAGCGTCTTATTAAACATTATGGCTGAATAAAAAAGGGAGGCCGTGAGCAAGACGCTTACCTTACAAAACAACAAAGCAGTCAGCGTATACTTGAGCAGAACATCACGTATGCGGCGGTGTCTCATCCGCCGCACTCCGTTCGGCCTAGACCGAGATGTTCGGCCGTGGTCGATAAGGAAGTCTTCGCGTCGTCGCTGTCTTCGCCGGTGGTTCGCCGCCGGTGCCGTCTTCAAAAGCATCATTCGCGTCGCAATTATTCGCAATGCCCACGAACTATAGGTGGCGCGCCGTGCGATTCAAGATGGCGCCCGGAGGAGGGTCAACCCGTTTGTTAGCATAGGAACAGATAGGACGTGCGAACTCACGGCCCGTGCCACTTTCACCGGATGAAGTCATGTGCTGCACTGAAATGGATATGAGACCAAAATACTTTCCCAAACCATGGAAAGTGCTCACCACCTAATTATTTGCTCTGGTGTGAAAGGTTACATTTCAGTTCCGTTACCGTACGCCAACGACGTTTTGCGAAATCCTGTGCGAGCTACAGAAAACTGCATGAACTAGAATTGACGTATGAACTGAACGGCACTATGAGGTAGTACGTACCGAGCCTGCCTGACGGATTTGTCGCAGTAGTAGGCCTCCAGCGAGTAGCGTCATCGCTGCTGCACGGGACCGCATGTTTAACGTGGAGATGGTTTGCAAACATATTACGCCGTCGTCATTACTTGCGGAGTGAGGAACGCGGAGTTACTTCTTCAACGCAACACAAGCATTTAACATCCCGTTCAGTAGCGCTTGTATCACAGCCATGCTCAGACGCTAGCCGTGTGCATTCACTTCACTCGCATGTTGCAGGTTCGATCAGCACGATCGAAACATGAATATCGAAAAGAATGCACACGTATGCTTTTCACAACGTCGAATACTTCGACGTAGCGAAACATTCGTCGAACAACAATGCCGTTCGGAAGGTAACAGTGAAGTACAGAAGTTAGCCGAAAGGCGTGGATTGTGGCCGTGACTGCACGATTCATCGCTCTAACCATTTCGTTTCGCTGATCAAGCTCGAGCGTGTTGGCTGCATGCGGCGCTCCATAATATCCAAAATAATTCCGCTACATGCAATGCACAAGAAAAACTATCCTTTTATTTTGATCTCGCTCAACGATACTATACACGTTAAATACAATCAAAGTGACTTACGAGCTTTTAAGAACATTAACGCACGAGGGGACGTGAAGTGCAACTCGCGTCAGTTTGCAGCTGATCGTTCATTGTCGCTGTCACTCTCGGTGCTTTTACAGCCTTCTGCGTCCAGTGAAAAATCCTCGTCGTCAAGATGGTTCTTTTCAACATCACTGCTGAAAGCAATCTGAAGAATTTCCTCCGCCGAACGACTTCGACCACTTCGCGTCAGCATGTTTACAATTAGCAATTATAGACAGGCGTCTGGGCGCGGAGAACATTTCGCTGATTTCGCTCTCAAACAGGTGAACAAGCAAATCGCTTGCAGTGTGCTGCCACCTATCAACAAACGTACAAAAACATGCGGCGCAGCGCTGGCCGTGAAATCAACACTGGTGAAGGACAGCATTGAGAGCGTGCGCTCCACGAAAGGCGTGGAGTGGACGCATCCACGAATGACTAAAACGTCGCTCGCACGATTCGTAACAGCGCTTTCCTGACAAAAGGTAGACGCCCTAAAATGTATATCGCCAACTTGAGATTGCTCACTTATAGAAGAGCACATCGCGAGCCCGCGCAACCTCCCGCGTACAATGATATGGGATTCATGCACTGCAAAAAACACTGACGAATGCTATATGCAAGTAAAACAGCGTGACTTTCTACTGAAAATGTCAGACGATAACACTGAACTAACCTACGTGGCTACAGAAAACCTCGCAAAGCTGAAATGTGTAAACTGTAGGCTATCATTGAAAGCGCGAATTGCCACGTATTTTCACGAAAACTTCGCGTCTCGCAAGAACGAATCAGATTCCTCGTGTCACGGAGGGCCCGGTTTGTTCACTGATGCAGGGAACATGCAAAGTTGTAGTGTTCCTTTTTTGCCAACGCGTTAACACTGAGGCTAGCACAGCCGAACAAGGGAGCGACTGCGTAGTGCTGCATTTTGTCGGCTACTAACCCTCCTCGAGAGGATGCTCCTGAATTCCGCTTGGCGACGCGACAGTCTGTGGGCATTGCGAATACTCCCGGGATCTCTTCACGACATCACTAGGAGTGACAGACCTCGATGCATTCATAGGTAGCGTCTCGGTGGAACTTTTCATCGTCTCTTCGGAAATTGCACTGCCCGCTGCCTCCGTGGTCGTGGGAACGTGCGAAGCGTCGCCGCCACTAGGAGAATTTTGGCCCATGGTCTCCCTACTAACGATCTTCTGACCTTCATCCGGGGAGGGCTTAGTTTTTTCATCGTCGAAACGTTGTTACCGGTCCATCGCGCAGTTTCCTCTGCGTCCGCCTGGTCTATCATGTGCTCTGCGAGGTCATCGTTCTTAGCAGGCGCTGTCACGGAGGTGTATGATGCGACTGAATTAGTGCACTGCGCCTCATCGTGGCCGAAACGGCGACACAGGTTGCAACGTGGCACTTGACAGTCTCCACGTATGTGGCCTGTGTTCTTGCATCGTAGACACAAAGGCACCCTGCCCGGCACGACAACCAAGGCCATCTCACCCGCGATCTCCAGCTGATGCGGAATATCATCAATTTTGACGCCGCTTTTCAGCTTTAGCGACGCGGTTCTCATCGTGGACGCTTTCTCAGTGACGCCATATGCACGCCATTTTTCCCGCATGACTTCAGTCACCCTTCCATAAGGCGAAAATGCAACGCGCACGTCATCATAAGAGACGCCGTGCGGCACCCAATGAATCTCGATGCGCAGGCCCTGGTTGTCGGGGTCGATGAGTAAACACGGGCGGTCTTTCAATTTACATCTTTAGTAGCCAGGAGCTTACTCGTTGCCTCGACAGTGTTCAGCGTAACAGCCCACACGTCGTTCATCTGGTAAGCCCCCAACGCAACAACGTCGGAGAGCGCACCAACTTTAGGTGTCCATGTAGTCTTCGATGCGAAAAGGTCTGGCCCTCGGGTCCCCATGCATAAACACCGTGTTGGCTACCTATGCGTCCTGTCGGCAGAGAAGCAGAATCACCTGATAATCTTCATCCTTTGCGGAAGAAAGCCTGTTACCGCGTCCCGCCTGGGCAGCCATCACCGCTCCGACGGAGCAAGACATCCCGCGTCCGATGCACTCGAGAGAGACGGTGCGTTCTTCGTCATACTAACGGTGTGCTATTTATATACACCATTTGCCGTTGGCGGTACTCAGAGATCGGGGTACATCAGCTTGTTTTCGTTATCACTAGCGAGATGGCGCGAAGCGCGCGAACAGCGCACTTTAATGGTCGTCGCCCCACGCGTTCAGATGAGCTTGTGCCTCAACAGGGCGTGGTCGCTCGTACGCGTGCGCTTATCTTCTACCTCTTGAACTCTCGCCACAAGTTTGCGTTGAAGTTACAAAGAGCACGAAGGTCACTTCGCTCACTGTAACGGCCGCTTTCGCGAAAGCAGCGCGCTGCTCATAAACAAATAAGTTACAACTGTGGCAGTTCGCGCTCATCATGTGTATGTTCGTTCCGTGCGTCTTTTCTGCTTGAGCAGCGCGTTGCAACTTTAGAGCTGCTTGCCGTTCTTCTCGGAACATTCAAACTTGTTGCTATAGCATTCATTCCTTCGCCCTCGGGGTGAAACAATGCGCAACAAACGCTCAACTATAGTGTACTAGAAGGAGGCAGTAGAACAAACGAAGCGGCCGCGCCGCATCTCGGGTGATGCTCCGACGGGCCATCGTAGCGGCGGCGCTGTAGTCACTTTGTACTGAAGCCACTGAAGCTGTGGAGAGCGTCTGCACTAGGCGCGCGCGCGTCGCAGCCTACGAAAGCGCATAATTGCGCTTTTTGAACACATTTAATACATTACTGATCTTTAATCGGTATCTCAACGCCTGCTACGCGCCGTGGTGCACGAGTGAATATGCAGGCGTGCCAAAATTGCTCCGAGATATTCCCTGTTTATGGAGCCTGCCGGCCCCCAAAGAAGGCGACAATCGGACTTTGTACCTAGCTGCTCACTGATTGCTGTGCGGTTTCCAAGCAACACTTCGAGGCGCGTTACAATATAAGTGACTACAAAGAAATAAAAAAAAACCAGCGACGAAAGCCTACCATTCTTCTGCCGGCAGTCTCTACGATATTCATAGCATTGGTCCTTATATGAGCTCCATTGCGCTCGACTGTTTTATGAGTAATCTGAGTACAAATAACTCTATCAAAACATTTATATTACTGACGGCTGAGTTCTGCCAGTTTTGCTCTGTTTCTTCAATGCCGAAAGGCTATCTTGTTTCAACAGCGTGCTTCCACGCATAGGCGTGCGCAGGGTCACCCTTCGGGCTGGGGGGTGGGGGGCGAAGTCGGGTGAATGTTCGTCGCAGCCCCCCCCCCCGCCCTTGCGCACGCCTACGCTTCCGCGGTTACTATGCATCGGTTATGTGACCTCTGAGTGCTTAAAATACCAGGAAGCCGAGCCAGCTGAAGGAGCCGAGCCGAAGGCGCGCTCCGAGGCACAAACATCATGTATCAGGGCTTGCTCATCTCATGCATCTTTAAATGCGCAGATGTAAATATAGGCTGTCGGTTATTCTGCCTAAATTCACTAAAACCAGCTCTCCTTTTCAATGGACAGCTTATATTGCACTTTTCCTGACCTATCGGTGCCATTGCAAAAACTTCTTTTTCAAATGCATGTTTTGTATATAATTTCGTTGCTTTATTTGTAAAGTGTCAAAATTCAAGCCAGGAGGGGCGGTGGTGCTCTGCGCTTTGCGATATTATGTTTTTATATATATGTGCATATGTATATACACGCACAAATAAGGGCAGTAAAGTCTTAGCTTCCCACCCGGTGCCAATAACAATATCCATGGCCGCCCCTGAGGCGCGTTGACGCCACTCGACAGTTCTAGTACACTCTAGCTCAACTACGTCTGTGAAGACATGTTTTACTATAATGATACACCGATTAATATGACAGAGGGATCAGCCATGTTTCTTTTTAAATGCGAAGCATTCCTTAGCGAACCTCAGGCACTTTGGCCGTTCTATCTACGTATCTATCTATCTGTCTAGCCGCTTACGTCTGGGCGCTTTCCAGGTCGTCTCCATAACTTGTATTATACCAAAATTGGCATAGCAAGGGATCAGTGTATGGCGAACACGATCCACACGTCATGAATAATGCAAAATACCTGTCGCGTACGTCATGAAACCCTTTCTCTCAGTCACGTGTGGCACAAACCCGCATACCAGAGTTCATGTTTTGCGGGATATGTGCCACAGGTGATAGAGTCTCAACCAACACAGTAACCGCGAACACACACACACTGACACTGAAGTGATAATAATAATACTTGTTGGGTTTTATGTCCCAAAACAATGATATGATTATGAGAGACGCTGCAACGAAGGGCTCCGGAAATTGTGACCATGTGGTATTCTTTAACGTTTACCGAGATCGCACAGTACACGGACATATACATTTGCCTCCATCGAAATTCAACTGCCGCGGCCGGGATCGAATCCGCCACCTTCGTGTCAGCAGCCGAGCACCGTAACCGCTACGCCACAGCGACTTACGCAAGGAAAGTGAGGAAGCTGAAGATAGAACAACCATGAAGACGCTCAACTACCATCCACTCATCCACATGGTCCGCACGTGGATTACTCAAACGCCGGGAATCAATGCTTCCTGAAATAAATCTGTAGAGAGAACCAGGCCTCTCATCTTTACCGGTGACTTCAACATTGATTTATCAGGACCTAACAATGCCTGGTCCTTATACTGCGTGAAAGGACTGCTTAGATGCGGACAGGGCATCAAAAAGACCTCGCTGTCGCGTCCAGGGCAGGAGGCATCATAGAGAATTTCATCGTAAGAGGCATAAAGGATTTTCACCAGCTGTACTATACCTCGCACTTAACTACCCTTAGACCCCTCGTAGCCGCGATCACGAACGGATGCGAAGAACAAGTTCGGTCCAGCTGCTGGGGCTCACTGATCACTGTGATGAGGACCTTCTTCAAAAACTGTCAAGAACACCTTCCACACATGAACACAGGTTCGCGCGTGCGTGTGTTCGTTCTCAGTGCATGCGTTCTCCGTCATAACGGACAAATGCAAGCATAACAAATTTAGCAACTCCAACGTGGCTATAACGTAAGTACAGGGTCGACCACATTTAAGGTGAACACCTCATTACTGTTGAAGCCGGTAAAACTAGATGTTGATTCTACTTTACGAGGGAAATGTCCGTTTTATGACGTCTAATCATGGTGTCCGTAAACGCGATAAAATTTTCCGAATTATGTATTTAACATCAGCTTCTATGAGGCCTTGAATACTAATAAGGTGTTCACCTCAGATGTGGACGACGCTGTACATGCAGTGCGCCTGCGCGTGCCACTTGGCTTTGTATATATCTAGAAAAACATTCTTGAATGAAGGTTAGTTGCGAGTAACGGCTGTTCCTGCACATCTGTGTTCCTTCCTTGTCTTGTTCAGATTCACCCTATCCAGTATTGAAGAATATAAGCACTACATATCAGCTTACCCCGTCTGGTGTTGATAACATTCGTGTTGCTGTTGGCATCGTTACGCAACAGTAAACAACTGGCTATATAATACATATGCAAGTCTTCAACATATGAGTGTGCGTATACCACTTAAACATTTCTCTAGCGTCATTCCGTAACGTTTCGGTCAATGTGAGCAATTACGCCACAGTCACCGTCCCCGCGCATGCTTCCCATAACATCGATTTCCACGGTATGTGGGATCTGCCGAAATTTTTGGTTGAAGATGCATCTTGAATGGTGGCGTCGCAATAGTTGACATAAGAGTTCATAGCAGACATCTAAGCGGCAACATTCGAAGCAGTTGCTTTGTCGTGTAAGCGTTTGCTTAAAGGAAGGAAGAGAAATTTGATTATTTTCTTGCAGTAATTTCTGTTGTGTAGGTTGCAGTAACGTTATTTGGATAGGTGACCAAATCTCCGAAATGTACCCAGATCGAGCACGGAGGCTTTCAAGAAGGGCCTAAGGTAGGTGTGCCGTTTTATATTCGGCTCCATCAAGAATTCGTGTCTGGGTTTCCTGGGAATCCTATACGCACTGATTCTGAACTTCGGGACGGCACGCTGCCCCCCCCCACCCCTTAGGAGAGTACACATAGTGATCGCAATCATCAACCATTTATACAGCGAAGCCGTATGCTTCTATGCTAAAATGCATGCGCAAAAAGAGAAAACAATGGCAGGAACAGGGAAGACGTCGCGCAAGCACAATATATATATATATATATATATATATATATATATATATATATATATATATATATATATATATATATATATATATATATATATATTGCTGTCTCTTTGCAGGGAAATATGACAGCATTTTTGTGGATGCATACGGAGGGAATATGCCGGAAATAGAAAATTTTCATGCCTTTGACGTTTGACTGGGAATGGTGTGGCAACTGGTGTGGCTTGTCAAGCCACACCAATTGTGGTATATAGAAAACGAAAGAAACGGTCGTGGTGACAGTTGTGCGTAAGTCAGTGGTGCGTAAATCATACGGTTCATGAGTTGCATTTTACGGTTTTCATGTGATGACCTGTCATTTATATTCGCCATACATTCATGATACGCCACATCAATTTTGGTTAGATCCCACTAGCTAAACGACCAGAAGAGCAGAATGTCATAAGCGGCTAGATATAGATAGATAGATAGATAGATAGATAGATAGATAGATAGATAGATAGATAGATAGATAGATAGATAGATAGATAGATAGATAGATAGATAGATAGATAGATAGATAGATAGATAGATAGATAGATAGATAGATACGTTTAAGGTAGCAGAAGTCGCCAAGAAACGCTTCGCATTTACCAAACGCCGACAGCCGGTGCGCAAATGCCGGGGAGTTCCATTTCTTCATCACGTGAGAACGCGTGCGTACGCGTGCCGGTAAGTGAAAACTACCGCTTTTTCTTTCATCATCAGTTAGAGAACAACGGTATGCTTCATTCGGGGCTGGAAAAGCACACGCAATCGGTAAATCATGAATTATTTCACGCGAAATCAACAACGCGCCGACGCAGCTTCAGCCGCGCTGGATCAAATATGTCGGCGGGCCGGACGGTCACCATATTTCACCCGTTCTAGTTATTTTATGCGGCGCTGCCTACAGTGCCACCAAGCAACAGCTAAAGAAGCACGCCCGCTTTTGACGGCATCCCCCGTTGCGAGACCGAAGCTGGAGCGTAACAGCGCTTGTCTACCGGCCGTGGCTCGGTATATTGTTTGCCAATAGATGACGCCAAAATCGGGACGTCCTTCTTTAGCTGTTGGTTGATGGCACTGTAGGTAGCCGCCGCAAGAGCGCAGGACTTGCACTCGCGTGTTTGCTTACATAGATGACGATAACGTACAATTTGTGCGCTCACGCAAGTGAGTTGATGCAGTGAATAGCCACTTTTAGGACTCTTGGTAACCTTCGCCATAGTACGTCAAAGGGGCATCGCCATTTGATCGAAATAAATCCGTGTCCCACTCTACGGCGTGCCTCATATTAAAGCCTATGGCGCTTTTTACACGTAAAACGCGATCAATTATATATTTTCCTAATTTCACGCATGAACTGTCCAGTGGTATCACGTTTACTAAAATATTGAAAAAGGATGGTTGATCCCTCCGTCATAGGAATCGGAATAACACGAAAGTAAAGCGTGCCCTTACAGTAGTAACTGAATGTTTACTGTACATTGATATAAGAGCGTTTGCACAATGTATATTTGGATGTCTGGAAGCTATAGCACCGTAAACGGGGATGCACCCACTTTGATGATTGGTGATACCTTTCCATCCCGACGACTAACGTCCATACTAAATGATTACACAAAACATTGGCGTAGCTGTAGTAGTTAACGGCGAAAACGTAATCAGAGAACGAGGTCTGATAGCCATAAGAGCGTCGCACATTGGACGCAGAACTTGGCCGCCATCCCGCGGCATGTTAAAATGTGATTGAATACAACGCCCGGACTAGAGGGAAACGCAAACCGCGTCGTGACGCCCCCCTGCCACGATTTTTCTCGGGGCGAGTGCGTGAGCGGGGAAACGTGGTGTAACGGCCAGGTGATGCAGGCGCGCGTCGCAGAACTATTTTTGGTTTGGATTAGCCTGATGCTATGAGCGAGGCCGACGCCTTTACGACGCTTGGGCTAAGATCGCCGCCTCCGGTGTGTTAAGACATTGACAAAATTGAACTTCTATGGAAAACGCGCCGAATGGGACGGACGTGTAAAGCGTTGCAGGTGTTAATCACGGAGGCCACAGTAATGACGAATTACTTTACCGCGCCCAGAGGGCAACACCACCCGCCGACCGGTAGAGTAGTTGATAGAAAAGGCGCGTTTCTAAAGACTAGAATCTGTGACCGTGGCGCAGTGGACAGCGTGTCGGGCATCTGTTGCTGCGACCGAGCTCTCGTGGGTTCGATGCCCGGCGACGGAACTTTTTTTCTTTGCAATAGATTGTGTAAATTTTTTCGACGTGAATTCCGTGACGGAAATACGTCGCTGAAGTCTTGGCAGACCCCGGCATAAAACACTTTCGTGTTAAAAAGTAACTTTCATGCTTCTTATATTGCTTGTTGTATTGATAAGTGCTATAAGTGTTGTGCAAACTAAAAACGCGTGCTCTTGACAAGTATGTTAACGACGAAAAAATCAAATTATTGGTGTACAATCTGAGGTGTTCATTAAAACAGAACTGTTTTTTGAAGCGGGGCATACTGTATTTATGGCAAGCAGATCGTGCGAAAACGTATACAAACAACACCAGACACACGAAAATATGCGGCGCATCTCGCACACGCCGAGCGATTAAGAAAAGAAAAAGAAAACCCGGCACGCACGTTACTCAACACATAGAACAAAAACAATGAACGTCACTCGTGTATTGTTCGCATCAATCCTAGGTACAAGTAATTGCACGCGACTGACCGAGGTTCGGGTAGCACTGGATGGTCTGACGCTGCCGAGTGAGCGCGAAAGGGCGGCCGCTCTCCGCTGAACGGAATCGTGACGTAACTCGGCGTGCGCATGCGCGTGCGCGTATGTCCACGTGGTTTAGGAGAAAAGTTCTCCATTGGCACTTCCCGCAAGAGGGAGCGACGAGCAAAGCGTCAGCGAGGGAGAAAGTGGAGGAAAGCGAGGGAGAAATGGAGAAACGGAACCCGTTGCTCCATTCTCGCTCCTTTTTTTTGTTTTTAGAGTGAGGATACGCGCTGTAATACAGTGAACACTTTGGTCTGTGCTATTCCGCACAGGAAAGTGGGAGACAAAGGAACGAGAAAGCAAGGAGGGCAACTGTAAAAGGCAATACCGCTCGATCTACATTGAATTAGAAAACGGTTTTTAGCTCGTCTGTATTACGTTCTAACGTTACCGAGCTACCGGAATACCGGACTGCATTTACCATGTTTCCGGAATGTTGATCACGGTGGGGCGTTGCCTTCGCGCGCGATCCCTGCGCAGTTTATGCCTGAGTTGCATACGCGTATACAGGGATCTTAATTTCGGGGGCGGAGGCGGGGGGCAGGAGACGATGTCTGACCACTCATGCCGAAGCTCTCCCCCTCTTCCCCCCATCCCCCCCCCCCCGCGCCGTTTGTCAAGTTCGAAAGAAAACAGGCTTCACAATGAATAAAAACATAGAAATGAAGCATTGATGTGCTTCTCAGAATGACCTGCCTTTGGTCCCAAGCTTTCGAGGTGTAAATGTAGGAAGTAAGCACCTCTTGGAATGTAACATCAGCGGTATTCGGGCGTCATTATCTTCAAAACCCTGCATGACCGTATAAACTATCGCATTGACAAATGACATGAATGTTCCTACCGAGTAAAGGTACGACGCAGACTTGGAGCCCCCTTCAGGTGATTAAGGGGGCGCACTCTGCCCCTCCTCTTCCACCCTCTGCCAACGTCTATCCTGGGTCATGCATTCGCACGAGCGGCGCTATCATTATGCAAATTGTTGGATGATGTTTTCTTTTGCCAATGATCTAAACAAAACTCCTAGGTGCTACTAAATTTGATACTGGCTTTAAAAATACATATTTAAAAAGTCCTAAAAGTTCTCGCTAGAATTATTTAGAATTCTTGTAACAAGTATTGTAGACGTATAATAACGTGGTGTTAGCACGCCTACAGGAGGCTTTCAAGCTGCGTGCGTCGAAATAACATATCAGCTTCTGATATACTTCGCGCGTTTGCTGTCCAGATGTTTATTCGTATTCTTGAGGGAAACAATGTGACTTTGTTTAAGGGTTCGTTACTCTTGGTTAGACACAATATTAATGAGAAATGACAGACAATATTGCCAAGGAAAGTTCGTCCACTTTACTTTCTTCACATTTATATTTTATTTAATAGAAATAACACCCCCTTTACTTTCCTTGGCATTATTGTCTGTTATTTCTATTTAATATTGTGTCTAACAAAGAAAAAGAAACCCTTAAAAAGTCGCCTCGTTTCCTTCATTGATAGCGAGGGTCCTTGTTCTGGCAGACTTGATGCCTTCAGGTATTATGCAAGGGATTATTGTTCAGCTGCCGGCTCGTAAAAAGATCACCTTCTGCGTGACGCCAACAGGCAGAAAAAAAGAGTGTGCCACACTCACCACCATGGCTGCGACCGGCGCTGACTAACCCTCCTATGTTTTGATGTACATATATGCCCCATAAAGTGGACGAGAGGTTGAACGCCGCCGTAGCTCAGTGGTAGAGCATTGGACGCGTTATTCGAAGATCGCAGGTTTGGTCCCTGCCGGCGGCAAGTTATCTTTTCGTCTACTTTGCATTCTTCACATTTATATTCTAATTACTAGAAATAACACCCCCTATACTTTCCTTGGCATTATTGTCTGTTATGTTTCGTTAATATTAATATTCTTGTGTTTCTTGGGGAACTTCACCATACATTCTTACCGTGCGGTTTACACTGGGCTATTTCGGTTGTGTCCTAGTGCACCGCAGTGATCGCAAACGTTTTTATCTAGAAGTGTTTCACAATGCGCGCTAA
This sequence comes from Rhipicephalus sanguineus, assembly GCF_013339695.2. NCBI lineage: Eukaryota > Metazoa > Arthropoda > Arachnida > Ixodida > Ixodidae > Rhipicephalus > Rhipicephalus sanguineus. The sequence goes on along the minus strand of NC_051183.1, from coordinate 128,565,143 downwards.
CGATTGATGATCGGCAGTGACATGCGGTGAGAAGAATAACGCCTCTGCCTGCATATTGCACAATGCAAGATGCACTGTCCACAACACGCGCAAAATTCAGCGCGCAATCACATGGTGACCCGCGGAATTTGCAGTGGTCATAGAATTACTTGAGAAATGCAGTTGACGTAGGCGTATCTACCGGGGGGGAATGGGGGGCGCTAGCCCTCCCACTGAGAAATGATGGGGGGCGGAGCCCCCCCCCCCACTTTCGACAGTGGTGATTGTCGGCTGCAGAATGGGAAACTAAGTCAGGGAAAGTTTCACTTGAACGCAGCAGTAACGTAATTTTGTAATACACTTTGTACCACGATTCTGCTGTGACGACTGTCTTCCGTGTGTCATGACCACGCACTGTAGGCTACCTGCGGTGCGGGCTGTTCATGCCAGGCTTGTGCGTCTTGCGCTCGAGCATTGCAGCGGAGGCTATCCGTCAGCAGGGTATCTATAACATTACATCAATCTGTCATGATTTTATTTTTTCCTGCCTGGCCTGAAATTTAAGTAATCGGTGACGCAAATATGGGCGGGAACCGGTAAACGTTTTATACCCAGATCAAACACTCCCCTTTTTCCGGAAATTCAGTTTCTTTCTTTGAAAACGAATAGCATCGCCACTGCTCCATATTCAAGCTGTTGAGAGTTGATGAGTTTCACAAAGTGTCCAGTATTTTAGTTGTGCCTAGCCAGGACAGCTAAAATAGATTCCCACTTTAGTCTCCAACTAGCCTGCTTCACTTGGCTTATCATATGGTAGCCTGTAGCGATCGTGGCGGCTTGTAACAAGGCAGTGAACTCGAGTACATTGAGAAGCCCAGCTTTCAAGTTTGCCCCGTTACTTGATCTACCTCACGAGTGAGATAATCAGCGTCCACGGTTTTCTGGACTAAGAAGGCTGCCTACCTGGAAAGGCTTTTGTCTGTTCCTAATAATGTTTATTTCTCTCTCTACCTCTTTGTCAGCAACGATGAGGTCACAGAGAGTTGTACACGCGCAAAAACAGCTCAACATCGTTGTACTACAACTGAAAGTGTCTATTACAGACATATGAATCCATCTCGCCCGCTGCTATAAGCAGCCGCTCCCAATGTGATTGGCGGGCAGCCTTCTCAATTACGTTCAGAAAGAGACACTGTCGGGCTATACCGAAAAAAATGAGTTATTGTCCAGCACAGTAATGTGCTGCTTATTGTGCACACTTCATTTTAACGCCGCGAGTTTTCGCAGACTTGTTACGTCGCGTAACATTTGGTGGTGATTTTGTGGCACCTTGAAAATTTTTGACGAATAGCGAAGAACCAATGACAAACAATACGCTGTATTGAATATAGTTCATTATTATTATTTTTTACGCAGTCATGCGTACGTGGTAATTACGCGGTGGATCACTTACGCGTCATTTGTTGCGTCGTTTTACGAGCAGGTGCTGTTAGCATGACCCAGAAAATTTCTGCCAATCATTAACAGCTAACGACCTGTACGAAAGGAAACAATGCGGGGTGGTTTAACGTTATAATCGCCCGCATTTTACGGCGAAAGCTGTTATGAGATCACAACAAGGGCCGTTGTTGGCGCCGTAGTTGTCCGCTGCCGCCGGTTTCAGTAACCACTATCGCGCGAAATAAAAAAAAAGAAGATGAATTATCCGTGATGGAACGAGGTTCGAACATGGGCCCTCTGCGTGGGAGCCCAGCACTCTACCTCAGAGCCGTGCCGGCGCTTGAAACTGTGTTGCAAAAAGACCCTATACAGGCTTATTATAGAGAACGCACCCCATTAACATATGTAATTTAGTGTGGTAGAAGAGTAAAATAAAAACAAGGCGTCAAACAACGCAAATTCTGTAACCAGGCGTTCAAACAATGAGAATTGCGCAACGATTGGGTTGTTGAATGCTTCCAACCCATTACAAAGGCCTCTACCATAATTCTTCATCGTCATCATCCACAGCATCAACAAAGTGCACATAATGCGTTACAGGTGTTTCGCGGGTGCCACGGGTCTCCGCAGAATGACGAAGAATTGCGTAGTGGCTGCTTCCCTATTTCACAAAAATTATGATGATTTATAGCCTAGTGGGCTCCTCGCAAGTGCACTTCTATTGGTTGCCAAAGAAGCCCATAAGGCTCCCATGATCCATTTGCTCGGGGTCTCAATAAAGTTAATTCTACCTCTCCCTCTCTTTCTCACGTTAACGTATGTTATAAAGCTGGGTGGTGTAGTTAAATATCGACTGGGCGTAACACAATCCGAATTACGTAAGTAGCGGGTCGTTTGAAGCTTCGAACCCATAACAAATGTCTCAGCCATAATTCTTCCTCGTCATCAACCGCAGCATCAACAAAGTGCGCATAATGCCTCACAGATGGCACCTCCCTTCTCCGAGGAATGACGAATAATATCGTGGTGCGTGCTTCCCAAGTTCACAAAAAAATATGAATTGTGGCGTAGTGGGCACGTTGCTAGTGTATTTTTAAGTAGCCACAAGAGAGTTTACAACGAGCTCTAGAAATGCCGCTCTTCCAGCTTTCGCTGTGACTGTGCTGCGCTTTCCGCGCAGGCCGGGCGTTTTTTTTTCTAGGGAAATTTGAGCTTACATAGTTTACATAGGCTATTTACTTGGAGGAACCGGAGGGGAAGAGTAAAGGGCCACTTCGCCGCTTTTCCGTCAACCCCCCACCCGAGCTGGGAAAAGTAGCAGGGCAAGGAACGACACCTAGTGTATAAATTCGTAGTCATTTATTATCTTATAACTATACACAACCAGCTCAGTGTGGTTTGCTTAAGTATTAATCGACTCAACTTGGCCTTCTTCTTGAGAAATACTTTATGTTAGAGGGCTCTAAGAGTAAAGACATTGGCACTCGGCGTATCCCGAAGACTTCTGCGAAGTATCTAGCTTTGTCAGCCACATGTTTTGTTTAATAAGTGAGAATTTAGAGTCACAGCAGGTTCTTTATACTCGTCGTATGTACAACGTCAAACTGCGGCTGGGAAGTTAGCTGATGGAATGCTCAGATGATCTGGGTAAATTTGAGTGTGCTTTTTAAACGTCACGGTAATATTTCAAAAATTTTATTAAACACTGCTGTGTTCTCGCAGTATGGTGCGGCACAGCCTGCACAATCTCTTTGTACAGATTCTTCCATGATTTAAAACAAACAGTTTTTAAAAGCAAGTCATCTGATCAGCTCTATGAATATCAAAATTAACCTCAAATCAAATATATAAATATATATGTGTGTGTGTGTGTGTGTGTGTGTGTGTGTGTGTGTGTGTGTGTGTGTGTGTGTGATACAGAACTATCGGTATATTGACTATCGATAGTATCGATAGTTCTTTTTACACTATCGATAGTGCAATCGGTAGTACCATGGTTAATATCACTAGCGATATTACTGCCACGCTTGTTTACTGCTTTGTTTTGATGTATGCGGGTTTCATCCACAAAGATTGTTAGCAACGTTTGACGCAGACCGCGCCGTAATGATTGCGAAGCTTCACGGTTGGTTGAGATTATTGCGTTAAGGTTACGCGCCGGACGCGAATAGTGAAGTTTATCCGAGAGTCTAAGTACAAGCCACAAAGTATGGCTGTTTCTTGCGCGAGGAAATAACGAGGGAAGGGGTTCAGGGGAGCGCAAACTTTCGACTGTTTATTCAAGAGAAAGTGCAACGAAATATATAGGCACAGACATGCGCAGCAAACTAGGCACACAGCGAGCGCATATCACCATAATCACAACCTCTGATCTATGATCTTGCGCTCTGCCTGCGAAAGGGACAATGAAGTGTCACTGATACACATGGAACCTCGTGCTTTGATATGATATGCCTCCAACAACTCTCGAGCCGTGTTGTCCCCGCTTCTACCCAGAATCTGAATCTTATTCAAACACGGCTCACACTTATGTGAACTGCAGTGGGTCGGCAAATGTGCCCCATCTTTACCTTTTAGTGAAAGCTCGTGTTCCCGCGCACGCTCATTCACGCACCTTCCCGTCTGGCCGATATACGTCTTGCCACAGGTTAGCGGAAATTCATACACAACACCGGTGGCACATTTTGTGTACGACTTTGCGTGCTTCTTGCCGCAGCCAACGCCCTTTCGGTGTTCTTCACGGCCAAGACGCATAAGCCGGACGTTCCTTTTAGGACGATTGTGAGTGAACGAGGTACCTGGCAGAATGTGATCAGTAAGTTTTTAATGAGGCAGCTAAACTCGGTTGCAGTGAATGACCCGTTTAGAACTGAAAATTCCTCGTGTGTTACCCACTTTCTTCAAACGAACCCTTCGATTGGGTACTTGTTCTCGGTTGATGTCGAGGACTTGTTTTATTCTGTCCCGCACGGCGAATTGTTTTCATGTGTAAGACGTTGCATAGACGAGAGTGGTGTTGTTGCCTTCTGGAATGCCGCGGGAATGACTGTACAATCTTTTATGTCCCTTCGCGAGTTTTATGTCAAAGTCACCTTCATCAGTTTTAATGGAGATTTTTATGTCCAAAGACAAGGCATTTGCATAGGCTCTTGTGTCGCTCCTGTGTTGCGCAATTTGTTTTTATGTTCTATTGACCGTGCCTTGCACCAGCATTTTAATGGGGGGGAGGTTTTAAAAGTTTTTAGGTACGTTGACGATTTTCTGATTATTTTAAAGCAACTAACAACCGCTGGATATCATCCCATTGTTAACAATGTGTTAGCGGCCTTTTGTCGACTCGGGAAGGGATTGGTGTTCACACACGAGTTGCCGGTTCGTGGCTCCTTGCAGTTTTTAGACTTGAACATTACCCTGCAGAGGTGTCACGCGTGTTGGCTTTATTCGCCTAGGTCTACAAAAGAATCGCTGCCATATGAGTCGGCGCATTCCAAAACTGTGAAAAGGGCTATAGCTAAACATTGCTTAGAGTCTGCACTTGCAAGGTCGTGCTCGCACGTGATGCAGAAGGTTTTTCAAAACCAATTGGATCGTCTGTCCTTGGCTGGTTTCCCTCGCACGCTCCTCATCGCCGTCGCCGAGTCGCTCCTCCAGAAGTTCAAGAGTGAACACCACGGTGCTGGGGTAGAGCAAGAGCGGAGAACGGTGAGACCTGAGGTCGTGCCGTATATGCACCGGGTGGCACACAACCTAAAGAAGGTTGCTAACAGACACGGCGTGCCAATTGTTTTTTGTGCGCCGCGGAAGCTGGCTCAGCTATGCCCACGTATCCTATCTGATGGGAGCAAGAAAGGTGGCTGCGGCAAGAAGCACGCAAAGTCGTACACAAAATGTGCCACCGGTGTTGTGTATGAATTTCCGCTAACCTATGGCAAGACGTATATCGGCCAGACGGGAAGGTGCGTGAATGAGCGTGCGCGGGAACACGAGCTTTCACTAAAAGGTAAAGATGCGGCGCATTTGCCTACCCACTGCAGTTCACATAAGTGTGAGCCGTGTTTGAATAAGATTCAGATTCTGGGTAGAAGCGGGGACACCACGGCTCGAGAGTTGTTGGAGGCATATCATATCAAAGCACGAGGTTCCATGTGTATCAGTGATACTTCATTGTCTCTTTCGCAGGCAGAGCGGAAGTTCATAGATCAGAGGTTGTGATTATGGTGGTATGCACTCGCTGTGTGCCTAGTTTGCTGCGCATGTCTGTGCCTATATATTTCGTTGCACTTTCTCTTGAATAAACAGTCGAAAGTTTGCGCTCCCCTGGACCCCTTCCCTCGTTATTTCCTCGCGCAAGAAACAGCCATACTTTGTGGCTTGTACTTAGACATGAACCGACTAGCCCAGCAACGTGTACTTCTTATCCGAGAGCTTACGCGTGCACCAGCGATAAGGCTGGAAGATGCGATGAATGATGTATCAAAGACGACGCGTTCCACCGATGATCAGATTACTCGACGGCCGACGAATGTTCTCGCCGCTATAAGTGCGCAGCGTGTAGCGCTTGCATTTTCAGTTTTGACTTTCTGGGCACAAGTTCGCCAAATATAGAGCTCCGTATTTCCCACTCTTGCTGCAGCATTCATCACCGTCACAACCACGTGACACTGCTGTCGATAGTGGTGTGAATAATGATGCCGTCGCGGGCCGGCCATGTTGCCGGAACATTTGCGATAGCCAACTACCAGCTTCGCTTATGAGCAATTCTTGGCGAAAGAAATAAATGATTTCCGCAGTGAAAATGGCGGAATATGTCCATCAATGAATTCACATCCGGAAGCAACCAGTTACACCTTATAATTAACAAACCTAGTTCGATATATTTTTTTTTTCATTTTGAAATCATAAAATGCAACACAAATTTGAAGCCGCGCAGTTCCACTACATGTAACGGCTTCTTTCCGCTACAGCTGGAAAGTTTGACTTGATGATCATGTGTCAGCAAAGCACTCGGGTAAAGAATACAAGCATGCCAACTTTCTTGCCCTTCAGGTTACTCTTCGTCCGCTGGAGTATAAATTGTATAATATGCAACAAACCGGAAACGATAGAACACAAATTTATGATTGTAGTAACGCAGTCCTTTTATGGGACCTTCTTCAACCACTTAAAAAAATTACCGGTTACTCCCTATAGCATTCACTTCCTTCCCGCAGATACAGCAGGTTTCCCCTATGACATGGTTATGCTGGTACGCATGCTCGTTGCGTTAGAGAGTATTTCATCGAATATGCAATTATTTAAGAGACACCTAACGAGTTCAGGAAGAACCACAAATATGGATGTCTATGTTAGATGACCTGATTTCATTGAAGCGGTTTTAAATCTTCGACAGGTTCACCTTTCTAAATAGCACCATCATTGTTATGCGTGTTGTTTGTATTTTGTGTGTTGAATATGTATGTTTGTGACACGAATTTGAAAACTATGCGTAATAAAGAAGAAAAAAAAATTTGGCGATAGTTCGGTGGGCTAACCACCCGCCAGCCATGGTCGCGGACCTAGAGGTCATGGGTTTGATTCCTGTCAACGGAACCGTTTCTCAGTTTTTTTGTTCTTCTCCATATGATCCCTACTGAAACGTTCCGTATAAAATCGTATGGAAAAAATATGGACTCCATACAGTTTCCTTATGAAAGATACGGAAAAAATATGGAATTTTATGGAAGTATACGGAAGTTGTATGGTATATACGGAAAGTTCATTATGGAAAATATGGAAGGATAAGAAAATTTTACGGAGTATATGGAAATGTCCTCATGGAAAATATGGAAGGATAAGGAAATTTTACGGTGTATGGAAAGTTCCTTATGGAAAATATGGAAGGATAAGGAAAGTTTATGGAGTGTACGGAAACTTTCATAAGGAAGATGTGGAAACCTAAGGTGTTATGGAAACGTACGGATTTTGTAAGGTGCATACGGAAAATCGTCATAAGTGTATGGAAAGTGTGGATTGTGGCAAATGCGGAAAATGTACAACTTGTGTAGATACATAAGGAAATCCGAGCTATAGTTGGTACGAATGCATTGTGCAATAGCGCAAATAAGACACAAGGACACAGGCGAGTGTCTGTATCATCTCACTCGCCTGTGTCAATGTGCGCTATTGTGCTATTCGAGAATGGATACAACTTCTGCAGATGACTGTGTGCTATACCCATGTCACACGGCAAATCTAATGTCATTTAAACGAATGACATTAAGTAAATGTCATTTTACCTGTGTGCTGTCACACGATGAAAACAAATGAAGGAAACAAGCATAAATTTAAGGGCTCGTTTTCTTTGTTAGACACAATATTCAACTAACATTAGACAACTAACACTCAATGAGAAACACGTCAATATTGATGAGAACTATTAGTTCTCATTAATATTGGCGAAAACAAATGTCATTTTACAATGATGACCATGACCTTAGCCCTCCTGAGCCGTGACTTTGGGAGCAGTAAACATCTATAAAAACATGCTTGACATGCGCGCAGTACCAAAAATAATTTTTTATCACTAGAAGGTGCACCTAGAATATAAACGCAGCCATTTTGCACAACTTGCCACAGCTGCACGACACAAACGAGGTCAAGCCAAGAGCCAGTTGAAAAGCAACGTGGCCAACAACTGACCTGGCTGCAGAAATGAGACAGCTGCAGCAATTTCGTGTAGCCACCGCCTCTCACCACAACATGAGCAATCGGACGATCAACATCCGCGATACAGGCAAAAACGACAACAGAGCACAAATGGCCCCTGCGGGGGGGGGAGGCGCTGATATTGCGCCCCCCCCCCCCGAGTCGCAGAGCCTCCTTCCCTATTATGTCACTGTGTGGAACTGACTTTGCGCCCCCCTTCTTAGGAGAATAGGGGGGGGCGGCCGCCCCCCCTGCCCCCCCCCCCTTGTGCGCACGCCTATGATAAGGAGGATGCATGGGCGCACTGGTGGAATTGAGCGGAACCCATCCGTGTGATACGCATGTGCGGAAAACATTTGTATGGCAGAAGTGAAAATATTTTAGCGCATAAGCTTCTCTATCAAATATGCAGAATATTTATTATTTATTTCTGAATACTGCAATATTAAAAGATCATATTAGGGCGATTAAAAAATAAAGATATGCAGGCTTGAATAAACAAACAAGCACAGTAATTAATGCAGGAATAAGAATGATATATATGCAAAAGTATAAAAACACAAATAGACTTACCAGCACAAAAATATAACCCAACGTGAGTATTCACTCATGTTCATAGTCGTCTGTACGGTATGATGTTCATAGTCACTACTCACATCCCTCAACACTCACCCATACTCAGACTCACGGCTACTCACACCAATGAGTATTCACGTGGTGTCTACTCACACCTCTCGACGACTCTTACTCACACCTACTCACACCGATGCCTATTCACTCACTTTAATACTCACGTCTAATCCCACCGTCAACACTCACTCATGCCTACTTATTGATGAATATTAACTCATGTTCATACTCATGCCTACTCCCACCCCTCAACACTCACTCATACTCACACTCATGCCTACTCACACCGATAATTATTCACTCATGTTCATACACACATCTCACATCCCTCATCACTGGCTCATACTCACACTCGCGAGTACTCACTCATGCTTATACTCACACTGACTCACACTCATTGATACTCACTCACGTCCATACTGCACACCGACTCACACTCATGAGTAACTACTCATGCTCATACTCAGGTTTGCTTACGCCCCTTGTCACTCATTCGTAATCACACTCACGCCTTTCAAATGACTGTGAGTGTGTGTACTCATGAGCATAGGTTGGCAAAAAATGTGGAGCTCACTCAGGCTCACTCACCAAGCATATTTTGCCTTTAGTGCTCACTAGAACTCAGACTCACCAAAATTTTTCTAAACCACTCACTCGGACTCAGACTCACTGAAAATTTTCTCAACTGGACTCACTCGGTCTCAGCTTCAAAAATATTACTCAGCCTGACTCACTCAGACTCAGACTCACAGCTCGGTCTGAGTCGACTCATTAGTGAGTTTGCCGACCTATGCTTATGAGTGAGTATGCCGAGCTGATTTTCACATCTTCTCTAGGTAAAAAGACCTGTATACGCACTGATGGTTGCAAATGATTCAGTTCAACAAAAGTGAGTTTTGTATTCATAAAAATATTTGTCTATGTTCATGGATTGGTTACCCAGAAGCTGTAAAAGGTGGGCTGAAAGTAACATGTCTTAAAGTAAGTCAATGAAGTTCTTTAGCTGCGGTTAAGCACAGCGTGAAATTACTAGTTTAACCCATTGTAGTAGCACATGAACACTGGCAACAAAGACACATTCTCTTTGCCATAAAATGACTCCACAAAAACTTTCTTTTGTCATAATTGTGTGCTATTGAACTTCTTGTATTCTCAGTATTAAACCAACAGTGACTTCAATCAAAGAAGACCCAGTGGCCTGTAGGCGTTGCTGCTTGGAAAGATTCACATTGAACGAGCACTTTGCCTTAAGCAGTATTAGTAGGCAGTATTTCCTGCATTATATACGTCATGAGAGCATACTCAGAGTCACCTTTATATGTCACTTGCACGTACTTAACTTCTGCCGAAAGGATCATAATAAATGTATCTAAGTGATCGCAATTTGAGGTAGCAAGTGTACGTGGTTTAAAGACTAGTAGTGCTACCTGTGGTGCGTATATGATGCCATTGAAACTTCTCTGAGACTGGTTTTGGTGAAATACGTTTTCTTCCACGATGTGCCACGCGTGTGCACAGTGTCATGCGTATGAAAGCTTTATAAGAGACAAACGTATTCAGTTTTTGGTAAAGAGCTTCACTCTCTCCCATCTAGTGTACAAAGAGTCTTATGCACATCTGTTTACGTAGTTCAGCCATAGAGGTAGCATTGGTGTACTTACATCTGTTCAAGAGAAAGCTATCACCATAAGTGACAATCTTGCCCTTCTGATCTTACTACTGTAATACCTTTATCATTAGGTTATGTGGCTGAACAAGTGCCTCATTTATTCACATGTTGTTGTATGTGCGAGCAAGTGTGGACATTGTTCAAATCACAGGTGATCAATAACACATATGCATCGTCATACAGAAGCTCCCTGTTGAAGATCCCAAACCACATGTCGAGGTGCTTGGTTATACTTTTCATGCAAGTTATCAAGTGGCCAATTTAAGTACAGACGAATGAAGCAAATTTGCCTGTGCTCTACTTTCTAATACACAATGAGTCTTGACACATATGTTTAATACCTCTTTCAACAACAAGGGTAGATGAAATGAAGCGGAAAAAAAAGAGGAAAAAGATGAAAGAAAGGCAGGGAGGTTAACCAGGCTGAACTGATTTGTTGCCCAACAGTGGAAGGGGGGGGGGGGTCACTGGTCAGAAAAACAGCCCAACTGACGTGCATGGACACAACAGTGTTCATCATTGATGCACGGATACTCACGTACAGAACTGGGTTGTTTTGAGAAATTGCAATAGCATTGTTTCAGCCCGCATTGCAGATTATGCTTGCAATGGCATGTTATATGATAAAATTTAAGCGCCTGTTTTAATAAGTTTGGAGACGCAACAAGGGCTTTAGAATTTAGATCATGGCTGCGTGAGACACATGTGCAACACAGAGAGTGCAATAAAGTGAGGATGCTCGAGGTTCACCTCAAAGAGTGGAGTGCGATAGCGAAATCGCGGGGCCCCGAGTGCATCATCTTCTCAATTGCTAGCGAGGTACACTTTTATCACTTTACTTTGTGCCCCTAGTTTTTTGTTTAGCTCGGTCCCTTTTTGCGGTCCTTATTTTGCAATATCGTCAAGTGGATAATGCCAAAAAAGAGAAAAATAACCGGTGTGCAAGCAAACACAGTGCCACACACATATCTAACCTAATGTTTATTGTTTTATTTTTAAGCTTCAGCTCCCAACACGCTAACAGGAATAGCAGTACATCAATGTAAATAAAAAAGAAAAAAAGCATTAACTGAGTAGGATTCGAACCCACGTAAACAAGTCGTGATCTCTACGCGTGAGTCTGCTACTCCAGCCTGCTACGCCACCCGCACACGGTCACAACACCTTCCTAATTTAATAGATCAAAGTGCTTACGCGCTATCTGAGAGTGCATAGTAGGTACAATATGAGATCATACTTATTCTTGCGGGCATATATTTTGGGACCGTATCTACGCCTCACACTTTTCTCGTATCTTTTCACTATAGGTTGCCGATCGCTCGCGTATGAAACACGGATGCTTACACACAAGCAATGTAATTTACACAAGCAGTTGAAGCTTGTTCCCCGAGGCTCTCTTGCGATTAATAGTCGGCCATCGCGCGAAACTGGAGTGATACGCCGTTAACCCGTGCGTCTAGCTGTGCCACTCCGTGGCTGTCTCGCTCGATGATCGATCATGAATTCAGCGCGGGAAAGCACACGGCAGTGCCGCGCGTAGCGGCGACATCAGCTGATCACGCCGGCTTGCTTCCCTTTGCTTCAACGCAACGAAACATCATGCCTTGCAAGATCACATACTGCATTACGTAAAAGTGTTACTGCTTTGGAGTCATCCTGCTATTCACTGAGGACGTACATACAACTACTGTAGAGTTTTGCTTCGGCGGCAAGCATCGATCGTAAAGCCGCACTACTACGTCCGTGGTACAAGCAGTAGAATCCTGTCGTCTGCTAGAACAAAAAAAAAGCTACTGAAAAAGTATTTACCTTTTCTCGTATAAATTTTTCTTGAAGACGTCATTAGTTTTTAACTATTTTGCCCAATAACATGCATTCTCTAACAATTTCACACGGCGACATTTTCTTTTTCTTTTTCACGAACAACGATTCAAGCCAGATCCATCCATAGCCGAAGCCAGATGTTATTTGCCTTTGTTCGCGAGAGTCTCGCGTGTTCTCGTCCACAAGAAGATTGAAGGTAAAAGCATTAAATTTACGCAAGGAAGCTTCGTTCCTCGTTTGTGCGGTGTGCAAAGATTGCGCGCAATTCCCGCTGTTCTCGGAGTGCCGATGAAGTACGAGTCGTTCAAGGAATCAACGAAATGTGCGGGCGCTCGAATGACTCCATGGCTGACGCCCGTGGCCACCTGCTACACGCCAGTGCGAAAGAAACTAAAGGTAAGTGGGACAGCTTATTATGTAAAGTATGCTACTCAGCGCAAGGCTCTGTTACCGCACTCGGACGTGGCGTCGTAAAGAGGCAGCCTTACGCACCTTTGCGAGCGACGACATTGTGCGCGTTTCCGATTCGCTTCGACTACGCTGATCTGAGCGTAGCCATGGCGCATCGGCACGGCCTTACGGGAGCGAATTCGCGAGAACATGCATGTGTGTGATGATCGATTTTTTCTTATGTGCATTGCAGTCAGCGGGACGCAAGTGGCGCTTGCTTGTTGTTGATAAATCAAAGCCTGCAGCGCCATTTGCTGCTGGGCAGCATTTTGCTCACGTTCGTGGGCTATATAATTTGTAACGTGGCTCAATTCACCTAGCCAACCACTTAAATTGTGATAATGAGCCTACATTCACGGTGAAGTGTTTATTATGCGCTTGAACGCTGGCTTGAGCTAGTTAAACGTAATCGTGTGTTTGCCTTGTGTAGGGAGAGGTGTTAAAAGAATCTTTGTGTGTATATGCACGTCGCCTTCGCGTGTCAGTAATATTGCACCAGCCAGCATCCACGTTGGACATCTGACGGTTATGAAAACTTGCATGCACAATGTGAGACTTCATATTCTGTCAGAGTTTCGCTTTTTATACATTAATGTGCTGCCAGCATGTAGTAGAATACATTACGCTGCTGTGTGGCAGTGGTATGATTATCACAGTGCTGTGGAGTTGCTGTGCAAGGATTTATAGGTACGATGCAGGAGAATTTCTCATCTGACTAGCTCATCAGGCATGTGCGTGTTTTAGCGCAAACAAGACAAGGACAGAAGGTTGACATGTAACGCAGAGGCGTTTTGCGGTGCTGGACTACTCAGTCTGCAGATAGAATTAATAGAATTGAGCTTAATTCTACCTGCAGACTGAGTAGTCCAGCACCGCAAGCCGCCTCTGCTTGCAAGGTAAGACATAGGACTCAGTTCGTGGACTGTAGGTAGGCGTGGTGAATCAGATTCCCCTCTCTTGCGGAAAGCAGTACGTCGGACAGACGGGGCGCTGTCAGGTTACGAGAGCACTTCAGCCTTGTGAAGAAGGGTAACGATGGCTGGCTCACGATGCATTGCAGAGCTTGTGGGTGCGCCCCGGGTTTTGAGAACACCAAAGTGTTATTGACTAACCGTGATGAACTAATGAGTAGAAGCCGCCAAAATCGCAAAGCTGGGTAGCGATTGTGCAAGCACGCCGTCCCTATCAGAAAAAGAATGGTGTTTTTTGAACATGCATTACCTTTCTGGTTGGTGCGCATAGCTTGTATAAAAGGTTATGACAAGAAAATATCACTTCTCTGCACGTCTCCTGTTAAAATCAGAATGACAAAAAATTCTTTGCGCATGACATCTGGCTGTAGCGTTTGACCATCACCACTGTATATATTCGTGCTTCGGTTGGAATAAACCATTTTGTTGAAAGTTAGCACACGTGTTGTGCCTCCCTTCTCGTCCTTGTGTCATTTTGCGCTAAATTTAGTTTTTCCTAATGTTTTACCAACAGGCCGAATTTCTCCCTTGTGCAGTTCTTATGTGAGCTGTCATGCAGCTCTATTCACAATGTATCGTCGATTGTGTCAATTTCTTTCAGCAAATTTACTGTGCTTTGGCCAGGCTTCAGTCGTAATGATTTCAGAATTTCGGCACGTGTGATACTGCCATCATTAGATGAAAAAAAAGCATCCATCGTCGCAATCTTTAAGACTCTGAAGCCTAAACAAAGAGCAAGGACTTTGCGACACAATTCGGATTAGCTCAACACTTGCACCACACAGTTTGCATGCGCAGTTCTGTCTAATTGCATCACAATAATATTGATGCCCATTAGAGCGTACCCGTTGTCACCCTGTGCGCGAGTTTCCTTGAAGGACGCTGAAAAGGCTGGGATTCTATGACGAAGAGTGTGATGGTTCAGTGTTCGGCACCTCAGTACGTCGCTAGCATTTATTCGCATTTACAAGACAACTGAATTAGTTGCCACGAAATATACTGTCGCTGAAGGCTTTCTCTATCCTCAGCATCTCAACTTATCGATTGGCACGACAGACACAAGGTGTAATGAAGCTAGGAGCTAAAATTGTTTGAATAGACGCGCTCTGAAGCACGAATGTGAATAAAGACGCACACAGCATCTTCGGATTGTCTTTGCTGAAAAATTAGGCATGCAGAAAGTTAGCCGACAATTTCAGAAAATGGACTGTAAGCACTGAGTGCATACGAGGCGCTTGTCTTGGGTGCGTGTTCACTCACTACTTGCTTTCGGAAAATGAGGTTCTCAGCTACAAAAAAAAACATTCAAAGAAAAGCACGAATATGCAAAATATGAAGAAAAGGATACACTTCCCAAATTGCAAACAACAAAAAAGTGATTTTTTTTAAATTTTGCCTTACCCTGTGCCCTTAAAGGAGTACTGACACGAATTTTAAAAATTTTCGTATTGTTGCTCTAAAAAATACTGGTGTCGAGAAACCTAAAACGAGTATTGTGGTGCCTGGGAATGCATCGTATATATTTTAATTACCGCTACCTTAAAAAGACACATTCGGTTTCGATATCGAGGGGGCGGCTTCTCAGTGACGTTTCATAGCAGTGTGACGTCACGGGGATACAGAAACTCGCGACGTACTAGGGGCAAATCCGTCATCTGCTCGTTGTGCACGTAAGCAACGATGAGCAAATTGTCGTCCAGTGACCCTGACAGTGATTTCTATGATTTAGGCTGCATGCAGGATGCAGAACTCGCTAACTCAGGGGAACTGTCTTGACTCGTCGGGATAATGTCCATTGCAGTGGGGCTGGCTTGCAGATGCTCAGCGACGAAAACTTCAAGTCAAATTAAATATTTTATACATATTCAACTCTGGTGTGTGGACAGCATTGACGCTGCATACGGAAGAAACAAAAAATGTCCCTTTTTCGATGTCTCAAAATCGTGTCAGTACTCCTTTAACGAGCACGAAGACGAAGGAGCTATTTTGAGCAGTGTCGTGGTAAATGGCTCACGCACAGGACAGTCCCAACAAGCATCACGTCTATCCTCAGCACTTTCTCTCTGGTAGGTAAACTATGCTTGGCTTTCGGAGTTTCTCTGTTTCGTGTGAGTGGACTAAACAAAGCTACTGAAACGTTTCGGTCTCTTTAGGGACTTCGTAAAGCTTTTCTGGGAGCGCGTGTAGCTTCATGGAAAGAAGCACAAGTACAGTACATACTGGTGTGATCTCCTTGATGATATTGAGGTTGCAATCTTTGACAGTAGTTCCAAGCAAGGAGCACGAGGTCAGCAAATATGTACTCAGCAGCACTCTTCTGGAAGGATCCTTACGATACAACGAAAAAAGCCATCTATGCTCACCCGTTCGCACTTCATGCAGCCGACTGCATCATGTACGTAAACTTGTGGCCACGCGTCGACGCCTCGGACATTTGCGAATTACTTGTCTTATGTTTTGTCGAGCTTTGTCATGCAGCAGCAGTGAAGTCATAAACGGCTCTAGGCCACAACATTGTGAGAAGCGGCTAGTTACACAAGCCTACGAGAAAAGTTGGGGCTGATAGCGTTGTGGTCATGACATGAGCAAGTTGTAAGGACACTCTAACTCCTGGTAAATATTAATTTTATCATTGTTTTATTTCGTCTGTACAGTGACCCAGTTGCAGAAACAGTGAATGCCTCGTTAAAAAGGGACCTTACACATGAAGCCACAACGGTCCTGCGTCGTCGCAGCAGAACCTGTTTTGTGTGTAAGTGGACAAAACAGAGCTAACGAAAGCCAAGCATGATTTGCCTACCTAAAAGGAAGCAATGAGGACATACGTGATGCTTGTCAGGGTTGCCTATGCGCTAAAGCCATCCACTCTGGTACTGTTCTGATAGCTCCTTCGTCTTGTACTCGCTGAGGCACACCTTCGGCATCTTGAAGACGTTACAACCATCTTTCTGTGACTGTAACTTTGCCGTACTTCGCATGCAACTACTACAACCCACAACTGCACGCGCTTCCCCGATTGCCAGCTCATCTGGCTGTGACAACAAAACGGGTTCTACCTCATTGCCACCATTGGTGCAAGCTCCCTATAGAATGCTTCTGTGTCTTGCATGTATATCTGTGACTGAAAAACATTATGTAAACTATGCTCATATCACAAATTGGTTGCAGCACTGTGGAGGCTGCAGGGCGGCTTTGCCAGTAGGAAGGGCGGAAATTCCTGAAGATGTGTTCATCCATGTTGCATCAGCTGCTTGGTGTTTTCATGGCATCTCTGCACACGTGTTGGGTGAGTAAAGTAAGGTGGTAGCAGAGCAAGGAAAACAAAAACATGGCAGCACAACTTGAAGCGCGTGCCTTTCACCTTGAATTTATCAATTTGTCATCGTGCACTGTGTGGCCTGTAATTTTTAAAGTGGCACTTCTATTTGCTGTATATTTGCATCCTCATGCTTCGACAGCAAAGTATTTGTGACTATTTTACATTGTTTCCGCAATGTGCTTTCAAGTTCTTGGTGACAAGGCTTAACAAGTGTGACTAAACAAACCACTAATCTCAATAATGACATAACACACCTGATGCTTTGTTCTCAGCGTAACGTGGTTCATAGCTATAGCTGACTTCACCGTTTATTTGTGGCTGATGGTTGTGGGCAAGCAGCAAGCACGACTTCGGATTGAAGCAGGCGGTCATGGCTGCATAGGCTGTGCCATGTTGCTTCGTAACCACAGTTACTGGTGGTTACATATACAATAAAGGAACACAACGTACATTCGAAACGAGGTTAACATATCGGATATCACTGTGACAAATCATGTGCCAAACAAATGCAAATGTCTCAAGCTTGCCACTTTAAACTGCCCCTAAACCACCCAGAGGTCAAAATTTAGTTGTGGTTTTGCAGTTGTGCATAAGTCTACAACGAACACATAACCGTGAGAATTTTTTGAAACTGTGTAATAGTGGAGTTACACGCGTTTGATGATACAAAAGAGGCCTCTCTGGTTTCGCTTTTTCCTTCTCTATG
Source organism: Rhipicephalus sanguineus (assembly GCF_013339695.2). Lineage (NCBI taxonomy): Eukaryota > Metazoa > Arthropoda > Arachnida > Ixodida > Ixodidae > Rhipicephalus > Rhipicephalus sanguineus. The sequence continues at coordinate 128,547,471 of NC_051183.1, read as the reverse complement.
CTTCGTTTGTCAGCTCGTCTCTCTTCCTGGCCGAAGTGCTCCTCTTCACCATGCCAGGAGGAAGAGCGGTGAGCGGACAAACAGGCATTGTGGGTGCTGAGCAGATGAAAATGTTGACATCGCGGTAACACTGAGGAGCAGCACTGCCGAAAGGCCCAGAGAGGAGAAGAGATTGTTTCTAGGGGGAACTTGTAAGGCGCCCGCGGCTCGTAGTGCTGCCACATTTGACATTGTTGATCGTGATGATATTCGGAACTCGATGCGCACATTTACAAAAATGTTAAAAAAATATCAGAGGTGATTTAGAAGTCTAATGCAATTACTTATAGATTATTTCGCTGCGAAAACACATAGCTTGCTTACACCTCATAGCTTCCACCCTGCTGCAACCAGTTTGTGGGACGGAGTATACATATCAACAATAAAAAAAAGATGAAAAATAACTCAGTATCACTAGTCCAATTCCAGCAATCCCAAACCTGTAAATAACTGAACTGCTAATACTGCTATAACGAAACCCGTTCACAATGAATCAATGGTAATGAAAGTGTCATATTAGGAAAAGTTTCGCAGGAAAGCTCAGGAGAAGGCTCTCTTGCTCTTTGAATGCAAAGCAGATACCCTGCAACTAAGACGTGGATAGATATCATCTAGCGGTCACATTACAAGCAGGATAAAATATTCCGTTAAGGTGCTTTGCTTGCATGCTATAATGAGAGGGGTTTTTAAACAAAGAAACCGTTGTCACTTTGCCCTGTATTACTGAAAATCGCTTTGATATGCCTTTTCCTTTTAGGCGAATGGTTTACCTACCTGGTGGATATAAGTTGATTTTGGATAACAGTATAAATGCTCTTAAAACTTTGTTGACTGTACAGCTAACTTATTTTTAATATGTGTCGTGGTAGGCATGAAGCAGTAGGCAACGCGCTTGAGTAATGCGTAATGTGACAAAAATAATAGTACTTAATATTACAGGCTGCATACGTTTACATATCTCAAAATGTATGTGATATTGAAAGCATGGTAAAAGTATGTGTACAAGTTTTTGTTTCACTCCAACAAAACATCCGGGCCATACTCACTATGTGGGAACAAACAGCTTCTGCCCTTTTTAACTCATCTCATCTCTTGGTGGTCAAAAGAAGCATCGATAGCGCATATCCTTCCTTTGTCAGGCTACCTATCTGAAACACTGAATCCCGTTCATCTTAACTGTGTGCGAGTTGGTCCCTTTTTAATAAGTTTCTGTGTTTGTGTGTGGGGGTGTGTGCATGTGGACGGAGGGGGGGCACACCACCTGTCACCCCGTGTGACTTGTAGATTTTCTGTTGTTTGTTCTACAGATACCTCGTAATCTGAAGAAACCAGCAGAATGCATCAGTGTCAGAGTTGGCTCCTGTAGCGCATGCAAGTAAGATATGGTTTGCAGGATCAGTCATTCTGCCACTTGCACGAGAAAGGGCTACAGGAAGTCGTGCTGAACGCACTTGGTTAGCTTTGAAAGCAATCTTGAATTTCATTTTCGTACAGCATTACATAAGCTAGACATTACAGGTCTTATAGCGGTACAAAAAACATGCAACGAGCAAGGCTAGAAATACAAAAATTGCACAAGGAGGTTCAACACAAAACTTGGTTCACTTAAAATATTTGGCGTGACCTCTGCGTGTTTTCCAGCATAGGTCCCCATTTCACAATTCAGCTCATGCAGACCAGATTGTGTTAAGCAGGACACTCATTTTAACATATTAACATGGCTCAAAGCATAAAACAATTAAAGGGACTGACAACCAATTCTTGTGGTACTTGTTCTCTTTAGTTCACTGGAAAGCTAACTAGTCACTGTCTTAATCATGGAATAGTAACGCTGAAAGTGCTGTGAAACATTTTCAGAATTTTTGGATCTGTGGCTACTATGAAGTTGTGTACACACAACAAGGCGGCAAACAGTGGGAGGTCAACACGACAGCGGTACGAGTTTATGCACTGCAGTTTGGTGCACATGCGTGCATTCCGCATGCGTGTGCCATGGCTCGATATGTCCCACTAGTTGACACGAAGCCAACGCTGCTTATCAGCATCAACTCCTTTGCCTAGTAAGCAGCACAGAATAGGACGGGGATAGGTAATAATATAATACAGTGTAATTTTGAGCACTAATTATGGTGCACATTAAAGCATCAAACTATGTACAGCAAACAGAACGACTCGATAACACATCATCAGGCATCTTCTGCTAGGATGCATGGCATACTGTTTTTTTTTACCTTTAAACAATTTAAAAATGTAATCTTACTCAAATTGCGAAAAGCATGCCCTGCAATTCACGATCTTTTTATTTCCGCCAGGATCTAATCGCACGTTCTGGCCAGTTGTCGGTCCCTTTAGTGATTAATAAATCTTTGCATATTTTTCAGTGTAGTACCACCATCAGTGTCAACGTAAGCCATTTCATTAAAGAAGCCATCCAGAGCATCCAGCTAACGTTGCTTGCCTGTCCAGTTAGGGTTGTGGTTGTGCTGGATGAGCTTTTTTTACATACAGTGCGTAGTGAACTAACACCTTCAAAGTCAAGCGCAGGTTCAAAAAAAGAACTAAAATAGAGGTTGCAAATGCAGGGCCTTAACTTTAAGAAGGGATGCCTCAATGTGCCTTCTGGAAATGGGAGTGTTTTCTTTTGCTGCAGAAATTCGGATATTATAATTTACAATTCTAAGACCTCATCTACGACCTTGTGCAGGTTGATCTTAAGCAGAAAACCAGAAGTGGCAGTGGTCTCCAGAAGAGACAAGGACCCCAAGCTCTCTGTGACACAAGCAGGAAGGGCACTGTGGTGCATTGAAAACTTGCGCCATTAGTGCATTACCAGTGCACTATGCTGCTGTTTCATCAAGGAGAAAGGAGGTGACCAGCCCAGAGGAACTTCATGCTCTACAGTGTGAGTGCCTGGATGGTTTTGTTTTTGTCCTGTCACACGTGCTGAATAGTGGGTGAGATTCAGCCGGGGTGGCTAGAAGAAATAGGGTGACAAGTGTGGTAATTTCTCTAGCCAGGTAGTGTCGACATTTGCACCGGTGCTGTTAGTGGCCCCAAGTGGTGCAGCTGTTCAGAAGTTTCAACATGTTGTGGCTGCCGCCACAGACTATGTAGCTTTGTCATCTCGGTAAATGTTCAGATGCATCAGGAAAAATTCGCTATGTCACTTTCTTCTAGAGCTGCGAACATTTTGCATTATACTTGAGTTTTGTTCCAGGCGTGAGAGCACAAATGAGCCTAGCATAGATTAAATGCTGAAATTTTACTCACGGGAGGCCCTGCATGTATGCGTGGCCTTGTTATCATAAGCACCTTGGTGGGTCAGCACGTATGGTGAAAAATTGGGTATCCGTTGCTTCATGAATGCTACATAATCCATCAATCACATCCAGTGAATCAGATGCAGTGGCATACTGGTCAAACGGTCTCGTTGCAGATAAATGATGCGTAAATGGCCATTATTTGCGAAAAAACCATATCAGCACATTCATTGAATAAACCAGGTACAGCATGGACCGCTTATAACAAGTTGCCAGAGTCGCAAATATCTGCACTATAAGCGGTACTGCCCTGTAAACAAAACAACATTTGTGAAAGGCTGTACATCTGAAAAACATGACCAACAGGCACCCGCATGATTCCGACTATCTAGGCATGCAACTTGGGCGTAAATTTGCCAATGTTGAAAGGTTAACGTCTGCGGACCTGCAGTGTCGACATAGTGAACGCGGAAACAAGAAAACAAAAAGAAAGAGTGCCGTAGCGGAAAGCCGCTGACTGACTCTTCAGACCTCCACATTTATGCGAACTTCGCTGTGGTACCACACTGGCCAGAAAGTATACGTCGAAAGGCTATTGAAATTCCGGGGGCGATGTCCAAAAAACAGTGGCAACCATGAACTACCAATCTAGTGTTGCACATGCATTCCCTAGTTTTCGGTGAAGATTTAAGTCACTCCTGAATGCAACAACTGCAAAACGTTTCATTGACTCGGCACCAAACCGCAACCTTGATTGTCCGCAGACACTAACGACTAGGTAGCTAGTGCTCGTTAGGCCTAGCGTGTGGGAGTTTGCCCCAAACAACACGGATATCGGGCGTAGAAGATGTTGCACTCCTGTCCTAAACAGTGGGCAGCAGGTGTGAAACGAAGTTCCGGTCCGCGATCGGGAAAGTCACGCCAACTATCCTGAAAGAGTCTTCCAAGTTTGTAAGTCCACCTGCTGGTGGCAAAGGCAAAAGCTCTGTCGTGTCTTAAAACGTTATCACTTGCTGGGGTACAGAGGTCGCACGCACAATATCTCGCTCTACGATGAGACTTTTCCCGACAGAAAACCGAAGAGCCAAACAGCAGTTACGTGCACTTCATGCCGACACGGGTGGCCCTTCAGAGCGCAGAACACACACAACAAGCAGCCAGAGCAAAGGGAGCAAAGGCTTTTCTGTTGCCTAGGCAATCACTCCCCCTCCTCACACCATGATGCCCCCCTTGTTTTTCTTTTTTTTTCTTCCACTGTTTCCTGTTCATTCGCTCTGCATCTCATCCTCCATAACGCTGTGGTTCTTCTCTCCCAGGCTGATCCGAAGCGCACTCGCTCCGTGTCTCTGAGAATTTTGCGGCAGCCGCATTATAGCCGGTGTTTCATGTGGGGGGACTGCACAGTAAGCGGCATGCGTGTATACGTGGTGCTTTATGGGAGGGTATGCTGAATTCAGAAAAAACTGCATTATAACCGGTCCTGCACTGTAAACGATTGCGTTAAAAGTGGTGTGAACTGTACATAAATATTTTATACACTTTAGACTCGGGCACATGTTTACATTGAAAAGTTGAAGATACTGGCAAAAAGGAAATATAACTAAATGTAATTTTTTATTGTAGCCATTTGAAATGTTTCTTCTCGTTCCACAGACAGTCCTTACTGCATTTCGTGGCCTTGGATCACGGGATTCAGTGTTATAATTTTTCTTCCTACGCTGGTTAGGGTTAACCAGATGTTGCACTTCTCTTACTGCATTACTTACTTGCATTATGACTGCAGCACTAATTCTGTCAACCAAATTTTATTATCGTTCTTCCCTTGTAATGCGCACTCTCCCATCCTGCGATGGCAGTTAGGTTGCCAGATGTCCGTTGCTTTGCTTTGCTTCGTGCTTTGTTTTTTTCTCTGTAATTGAGTTTGAAAATTAGTCTCTCATTGTGCTCGAGCGGGGTGCTATTCCATGTCGTTTCTCTAACAATGACATTACACTGCTGTGTCATAAGCGCCGATTAGGTATTTTCTAGGGGTGTGTTAGAAATTTGTGGATAGGTGGTTAAATATTTCTCTAGTCGATCTTTCTATTGGATATATCATCAGTGTTCATGAACGCAAGTACTTTTTGGTTTTTCAAGTCTTCAACAGTGTGATAATTTTGATTTCTAATTGCCAGAGTTCACATAATAAATTTGATTTTGTGTAGGGAAGATCACCTATGCTACCATACTCTTCCAGCTCAATTGCAATTCACTTTCTATGTCTTCAGTATGCCAATAAATTACCTTTGTTTATAATGGTGCTATTATGCTTTTGATAGAGAATGCTCCACATTGTGTAGTTGTATTCAATTGTGTGCAGTTGTATTCAATTTTTATAACACGGTTTGATTAATTCTAAAGCTTGCCGTTCGCTTATGCCTATTTCTGTTTGGTGGGCTGTTTTGGTCTGGCTGGCACAGACCTGCCTACATGTGTGCTGCTTTTTCAGCTTCATAACTTGCAGCATTTCATGTTACAAAGCTGTTCAAGATGGTATTATTGCAGACAAACTGAAGTTTAAGGGAAGTAAATGCACATGTACACATTACTAAATGCTCATTTAGGGCTTTTACTGGCAATACTTAAAAGTTTTTGTTAGTATACAGGAGACATTTAATTCAAGGTTTTACATAATGAGATTTCACCAGATTTACTACACATAAATATGTTCAAAATAGTAAGAAGCACCTAGTTATTTTCCATGCAATAAGCATGCCATTACATTTTTTGCATGCGGTGGAGCTCACCCGTGCACTTTCCTTTTCTATTCACACAAATACATAAAAAAGCAGTATGTGCATTCTTTTTCAGCATCATTCTGTGTGTTATTTCTTCTGCATGTGAACTAAGCTGCTTACATGTGCGTCTAACATCATGTGTTTATGATTTCTGCATGCAGATGCCTACGGAGAACACCTCAAGGCGCATCCAAGCAACATCCTGGAGGCACAGCGCCAAGGGAATCTCAATCGCCATTTGGGGGACCTGCTTAAAGTCCTTAAGAAATGATTCCAGTGTGAGGCTTTCAAAACGGCATGAATATTAATTTATTCATTATATAAAGTTTTCATTTTTAAATTCCTGTTGTTGCACATTGTTTTGCACCATCTTTCCATGGGTGAGATACAACTCGTGAAGTGATGGTGCAAGGTCACCTCATTTGAACAGTCAATTGAGGTATGCAAATTGACACAGCTAAAACGTGCTATATAAAACAAGTTTTAGTCCTTGCAGAGGGGCTGGTTTTGAAGCGCATGTAAATTCTTTCTTTATGTGAAGACTAATTTTATTGAATTTTACCAAAAGCTAAATTTTATGCCGTCCTAAGCAGGGAGAGTTTTAGCTGGTGTTTTTTCTATTACATAAAACCCTGCATTATTTCGTTGCAGTATGACTGCAGATTATGATGTCCAGCATATTAATTCAGTAGCTTCTTAACACATTTGTTTCTTCTAAAAGCCTTTGTTTGCTCATCAAGGCTGTGTCTAGATACCAATCATATTTCACCTTCATGCAACATTAAGAAAGAAATATTCACACGATTTCTACACAGTACAGCTTTACAAACAACGTGAATGGCCAATTGCCTCTTATGTTGCTTTCCACGAGATCTAGGACGTCCATCTGATTTTCGCATTATGCGGTTTTCCGTAAGCTGCTGTTGACCGCATATTTCCGCACGATATGGCACTTTCCATAAGCAGGGGATGTCCGCATCTTTCCGCACGATATGGCACTTTCCATAAGGTGGGGATGTCCGCATCTTTCCGCACATACGGCTTGCCGTAAGATGCGGATTCCGCATCATGCGGCTTTCCGTAGTCCAATAATTCCGTATGTACGGGTCCGCATATACGGATCGTTTCAGTAGGGATGGTGTTCATTTTGCTCACGTTTTTCCGGGACGGAAATGCGCCATGAAAGTTTTGGTCGACCCTGGCATAAAACACTTCCGTGTCAAAAGGCGCGACTGTTTGAGCGTGCAACAACGCAAAGTGACCACGCATCAAGTAAAGCAAACAGAAATATCTCCCGATGTGAACTGCGTCCTATCCCAAAAAGCTCCACGTAGAAAACGAAGGCGTATTTTTCGTATTTGACTAAATATACGGACACAATGTGGGACTACATTCATGAGCGGTAGCCTTCGCTTCGTTGACAAGAAAAGATGTCCATAGAGAAAGAAAAAAATGAAGAGAGGACAATCCGCGAAATCTGGCCTCAGGAAGTACGTCACGACTACGTAACGAACTAGTGCTCTCACCAAACGCCAGCGGATGGAAGCGCAAAAAAACGTTATCATCAATCCAACAGAATTGTTTTTACAAAATAATAATTACATGCCCTAATTTGGCATGTTCTTTATACATAAAAACACTTTATTCGACACGCCTCACGTAGTTATTTTTCTTCAGCCGTACTGTCATAACACCATCTACGATTCGCGTAGTGGCCATAAACGCAAGCGCGATGAATAAAACCGTAGTAAATTATGATTACCTGCATCTCTATCTGTTATAATTTAATCGAAATAAAAATTACATCACGACCTGAATTCGCACGAACCATTGAACTAGACAAAATAGGGATCAAAACTATAAACAATAGCTTTGCCATTTGGGCGAAGAGAAGTGGTCATTAATCATTAACTTTCGCTAAACGTCGGTTATGCAGAGTAATCCAAATTTCGCGCCAGTGAAACCGAAACAGGAAGCGCAGTTCACTCGCTCTCAGCAACCAACAGGTGCGCTATAGGGTCGATTGGGCCACTGGGGTCTATGGGAGTGTCCACGCTTAACTTTTCTTTCTTTCTCTATGAGCTCTCCGCGAGTACACTACTGCGGCAGAGCAGCTTGCCATCCCGAAAGTAAATACGAGTGTGCATTACGAACTGCTTCATGCCATCGCGAAAGTGTCAATGGAGCCAAATAGAAAACGACACACCTAGCTTTGGTAAATCTTGAAAGCCTGCATGCTCGGTCGGGTGTCAATTCGGAGTTCCGTTTAAATATATGAATAGTTTTACATTTAATCTGCACAATAGTAAATACTGCTAAAATGAAATCAAGTTTCCATTCCACCCTTTAGGCAACCGTCTACAATACCGATCAATCGCTCAAACGTTGCAGCATAAGCTTTATATTTACAGCCCAGCAGTGGAGGCCGGCTGGGAAACTCTTGTAGAGCGTTTTTGCGCGTCATCCTCCAATTGCGCGCCGCTCCCGGGGCATAAATGTATTCTACGAGTTGCTATGTCACCAATCAAGGGGGAGGTTCAACAAGAAGCACTGGTAGCCACAGCGTTGAATAAATGAATGAACGAATGAATGAAATGAAATATAACCCGGAACTCCTTTTGAAGTTGTCTCGGTCACGCGTGAGGGTAGAGTTTTATTGTAGGTTACGTTAAAGCCCCTTGATCTTGAGAGTAGCGACACTCTCCTCCGCGCGCTCGTTTTCCTCCTCAATTCTCCTCGGATTTTCCCCTCCCCTGGCCGGCGTGGTGCGCACGGCACGCTGAACCCTCCACTGACTCGCCGCAGCCGCATTAGAATCACTGCGCGCGCTTGTTTAATTGGCCCCTTGAAGCATTAAATGAGAATCTGCCCCTTAAGAAACAGTCGTGACGAAAGTGGGCTTTCGACAGAAGATAAGGGACAAATATAATTTTTTAAGACGCTTCGAAGCGGTTCCAAAAAAAAGGAGTATACCAACTGGCGGCAGGGCGGTTTAGTTCTCTGTCGCTGCTTCGGCTGTCGGTAACACGGAGGCGCATTAAGCGCATATAATGTAAGCAGCATAAAGTATAGTTGAGAATTTCGTTCCTAATTGTCTTGATGAGCTCAAAGAAGGTAGCAAATAAGGAACGTGGTGGTTTACTTAAATTAAATTGCTCGAAATGAGTGGGCCCGAAGCATTTTTTGTGCAAATGCCGCTGTCGGACACGTAAGCACGCACATATATACACGCGCGGATACACACGCGATACAGGCACGCGCGCATACACACGCGATACACACACACACGCACATACACACGCGATACAAACACACACGCGCACACACGCGATACAGACACGCACGCACATAGACACCCACGCACGTACACACGCGATAAAGAGACGCACATACATACACACACATAAACACGTGATACAGACACGAACGCACATATACGCACGCGCACGCACGCGATACAGACACGCACGAACGTATACACATGCGCACAGACGTGATGCCGACACACACGCACATATATACTCACGCACGTTCACACGCGGTACAGGCACGCACATACATACACACAAACACATACACACGCGATACAGACACGAACACACACTTATACATACACACGCGCTACAGACACGCACGCGCATATGCACGCGATACGCACACGCCCGCGATACAGACACGCACGCACACACGTACATACATACCCACGCGCTACACGCACGCACGTACACACACGCGAGTACAGTGGGGATAGACACGCACTCACATACGCACACGCGCGAATATACGCACGTGCACACGCAGGCACACATACGTGCGCACACGCATGTACAGAGGCGCCAATACATACATGCACAGACGCACGCAGGCGCATACATGACCACACACATACGTGCGCGCACGCACACACAGGCGCGAAGACACATACAAACGCACGCACACGATGGCGCGCACACACACAAACGTACGCATACGCAGCGCACACATGCACTCACACACGGAAACACGTGCGGGCACGCACATACACATGCAGCACACACATGCACACATACAAAGCCGCATGCACCCGCATACACATGTCTGGAGGGTTCACGCCTGGAGGGTTCATGGCGTGCGCGAGCAACTAAGAGCGCGGGCAGTTTGCTTGCGCACTCTTTTCGTGACGTCAGGGTCCGCTGACTGGGAGGTATCGCGCGTCGCAGCCACTCAGCGTTGCGGATGCGCCGGCTCCGCGAAAGAGAGGGTGAAAAAAGAGGAGGTTGACGGCGCGGCGAGGGTGTAGCGGCGTGGATAAAACAGCGCCGCTACTTTCCAAAATCAAGGGGCTTTAGGTTACGTCCTCTATTGGAACGCCCCTTTCGTGGGACAGGAACGTCTTAACGCGATAGCGTTAAAAAGCTCGTTTCGCATCAATTCCGGTGTCGGCGTCGGCGGCAGCGTCTGGTTGTGAGCGAAAAAGCAGCGTTGTCCGTGAGTGAAAATTCGGGGTAGGTGCAAATAAAAACATGACCCGGAGGTCGTCCACACTTTTGCTTTTCTTGCGGCAAGGTTTAGGTCTCCACACAGAAGCGAATGTGGCCTAGCAATTAGGAAGGCGATACGAACACGGCCCGATTACACCAGCTTATCGCTGCCGCCTCCGAGAGACACAGGCGCGTGGTACGGTCGCACCATTTCTTGGAGGCCTTGAGACACTGATCCGCAGTTTTCCCGCCGTTTCTGAGTGATGGCGTGATCACACCGCCCGTATGTTCTCTTACAAACACGTAGTGGGTGCATCGCTGCTTACCCACGACAAAGGACACACACTTGTGCGCGCATTCTGTTACACGCATGTAGAGGGTTCATCAATACTTTGAATAAAGTGTCAAGCCACCGGGCTGTTGACACGCATGTGACGGATTCTGTGCATTCGCAATTACTTTGGCTGCAGTGGCTGAAAGTGTGAGTGCCGTGTGTGTGTGCGCGCATTGAGTCAACTCAACGTGTACGGACGCAGAGAGAACCGAGGCGCAGGGCACTGTCTATATATTTCCTCAACAGTGCACCAGCGCACAATACTCGCTCGCACTTTGGACACAGAAGGCAATCTCTTAAAAAGTGTTGTTGAAGAAGGCGGAAACATTTAGCCTATAGGTACGCGTTTGTGTGTGTGTGTGTGTGTGTGTGGGTGTGTGTGTGTGTGTGTGTGTGTGTGTGTGTGTGTGTGTTTGCGCGCGCGAGTATTGTTATTGCGTTAAGCTCTTAAAGGCAATGCTTAAGGGTCCGCCAAATTTTTGCGACATGACCACCGCCTTTTGTGTTTACAACCTTCATGAGTGCCTGGAACGGGCACACAGCAGCCGCGTTCCGTTACTACGGAAGTGGATGTTCAGCATTAAGTTTTTATTTATTTGTATACCCTAAGGGCCCGGTGGGCATTACATAGGGGGGATTAATTGGAAGTGAAAGATAGTCACAATTCAGGCATACAGTAATTGAAACGGTAATACTTTCAACACAATACGAAAATGAAAAGATGATAATTCAGGCATACAAAAAAGAAGTAATATAAATACAATACTAACCACATGATTAACAAATATCAGGCATACAGGAAAAAAAATATTATTAATACAATGCAAACCACATGACTTACAAATATCAATGGTGTCGGGGTGATTATTTTCCATGTTTGTACAATTTCTGAGATGATCACAATGAATGAACCCATGCGGTATACGTACAAAAAATGATTTATAAAAAAGTGGTATCGCGCTCGAGAAACGAGTGGAGCGCTAACTGGAAGGACTGGTGATCGTTGATGGTGGCAATGCTAGATGGAAGTGAATTCCATTGATCTATTGAGAGTGCGAGAGGTGAATTGCGGTATTTATCGGTGTGAGAAAAAATTGGTTTGACTTTATAGGCGTGGTCTAATCTAGAAGAGATGTGGTGCGCGGGATAAATGTGAGATCTCGAAAAGGGCGTGCCGCTATGGTAGAGGGTGTGAAAGAAGGATAACCGGGCAAGTGTTCGGCGCAAGGCAAGTGAATGCATATCAAGGGTGCTTTTTAGTTTTGTGACACTTTGAAAACGAGAATAAGATGATAAGATGAACCGGGCTGCTTGTTTTGGACCGCTTCGAGCTGATCTGTCCAGGTGATGTGATGGGGATGCCAAATAATAGATGCGTATTCTAACGAGGGACGAATGAGTGAGTTGTAAGCTAATAACCTGGTGTCATGGTTCGCGAGATAAAGGCGTCGCTTCAAGAGACCGAGCTTTTTTAAGGCTTTAGAGGTTATGTATTCTATGTGGTCATTCCAGGTCAAGGTCGAGTTGAATATAACACCTAAGTATTTATATGTCAAAATTGAGTCAATTATGATGTTGTCAATTGTGTATGAATTGGTCTGAGAATTCGTTTTCATGCTAAACTTAAGGTGTTTTGTTTTATCTATGTTGATTTGCATCTGCCATAAGGAACACCAATCTGTTAGTTTACTGAGGGCAGACTGTAAGTGAACAATGCCGGTAGAAGTCCTTATTTCCTTGTATATTATGCACTCGTCTGCAAACAGTCTTATTGAGGCATTTATGTCGGTTGATATGTCATTAATGTAGATTAGGAACAAAAGTGGTCCCAGCACTGACCCCTGTGGTACCCCTGATATGACGCGTTCGCCGTTCGAGATATGACTTTGTATTTTCACAAACTGCTTGCGGTTTGATAGGAACTGTTCGATCCATGTCGTTGTTTTGTGGTCAAGTTGGCGATTGCGTAGTTGTGGGAAGGCATTGTTTTCTGCTGTGTACAAGCCTCCATTTTGGCTTTACATCTTATCCTATTCAGGGCTTTTAAATGCGCCAGATTTTCTATGCCGACTCAACAAGAAAACTGTCTATCCCTGCCTGTGTCGCGTAAGGCGATATTTGCCATAAAGACGAAAATGCACAAAAGAAAATACAGTTTTTTGGCGTTGCTAGCTAGTTTTGTACCCAGGCTTGGAACCTATAGCTGCCGTTCCATAGCGGCAATTGTAGCACTACTATGCTCCAGAAACACTCCATGTTCGAGGACTTTAACGCGACAGCGTTAGAAAGCTCGTTTCGCAGAAATGCCGCCGTCGGTGTCAGTGACGGCGTCGCTTGTGAGCGAAAAATCATGCGTGACCAAACAATCGAGAAAGATGAAAATTAAGAAACAATAAAAACCTTTGTTCCCATGAGATCAATCCCGGGCCGTTAACGTGGTATGCAGGTGAAGATCGTGCTGTAGATCGTGGGGCTTTTATTCGTAGTGTAGATCGAGGGCTTTATTCATTGTAGCTGTATTGGTTTTCCTTCATTTCTTAATACTAGCTTCTGTGATACGTATTGCTACAAAAACTAACATAAATGTGAAATCTCGCTTCGAGTGACGTATTCGAAATATCTCGGAGACCATACTTTAAGTTTTTGTTGAACCCCGGGAGGAGGCGCCTGCAAATTAGCTACGCTCGCTCTTAAATCTCCTCTACTTTACTTCACATTTTGCGTTACTTGTTGAAGCAACACGTAACAAATGAAGCCAGTTTTTGGGAAAAAAGGGTAAACCAATACCGCTATAAAAGGTGACACTAAGAATAAAAACCCACTATCTACAGCTGCGATAAAAGAAAGTTGGCATAGTTTTGATTTAGTGTTTCTCATGGCCACAGCGACGTCAGAACATCTCTGAATAATTGCCAGTAAAGTTTGCAGACGTCAACTTCTCATACTTGTAGTCGTAAATATGTGGTGCGTGCGCGCGTTGTAATTAATGACCGGATGTGTTTGTGCGCTTGACCGCTAGTGGCCCCTTCCTAATCTTATACGCTTTTCTGCATAACCTTAAAGTACTGAGGTGAAAGTAACTTTAGAAGCGTTTTGCACGCGATAGATGAAGGCCAGAAAATTTTAGGATCGCTGTCCTTTGTTGCTGTTATTTTATTATCGCGGAGGTGTTGGGGCTGCTTTTCGGGAGATTTGCAGCCGTGCCTGAACAATTGGGAGGTTTGCTCAAAATTCGGGATTCTCCCGTGCAAATTGGAGAGTTGGCAGGTGTGCGCGTACGTTGCGATGCCGAGCTCCTTCGCCAAGACTTTCCGCTTCGTCTCTTGGGGCCTTCGTCCACCTTTGATGGTACTTCGTGATGGACCTGCCGCGCAAGTTTCGGTTTTGTTTCATAGAACGTCTGATCGCGAGGACATGGCTTGTATCGACGTGGCAAGCACGTGTTAACACAGTACAAAGACGCTGCTGCCGCGAGCACTGCGGCAGGCGTTGGGTGCCGCACTGCTCGCGTTGGAAGAAAAAAAAAAGGAAAAGAAACGCGACGTCATCGCCATCTGTAATCTAAAGGCGAAGGCGCATAAAGGCCTCCAAGATTCGCGCGTCCTGTCTCGGAGGTAATGAGGCACTGTTGATAGTCGCGCAGCGGGCATGCCCGCGCCCGCGCGTGACTGCCGCGACAGTGCGGGCGCCTGTTCGTACCTTTGCGCTAGCGTACGCTCGTATCAAACGTCGCGTGGTGAAAATCGGTTCGCAACAGCCTTACTCTAATGCAATGCAGGCTAATGGGCCTTGGCCGGGACCACAGAGAAATTCGTATCGCCCCAAAATTCGTACGAGCCGTGATCGTATCACCGAGGTTTTACTGTATTCTGATAATCAACATCAACCGACACTAGCAGTCAGTCTTTCTATATGAGCTCGAACCGCTGAAAGCCGCACGTCACCGGCAGCAGTTAGCCGCAGTAACGCTCAACACCGGCGTTTCTAGCTTCTGATTTGTTTAGTCCAAGATGCAAATATGACCTCTATTGAGCCAGTTATGATCTAAAATCAGTTGAGACGGCGGTGGTCCACGCAGAACCCTGGTGGATCCTCCCTTTTTTCTCGACCGGCACAACTGGACAGGCCCATGGAGCTTCAGGACGGCGTTATTGTACGTTTGAGCATACCGTCTACCTGCTGATCGATGATACGGCGTTCAGAAGTCGACACGAGGTATAGACGCTGTCGCAATGGTTCTTGTTGACCGGTATCAATAAGGCGAGCAACTGCTGAGGTTCGGCGTAAGGAACGCTGGTCTTGGTCAAAGGGAAGGCTCAAAAACGCTGGAGGAGTCGGCCCGATCTGATTCTCCTGCACAGGCGTTAGGTGGGTATCGACGGCTTTGCAACACACGTCCATAGGAGCAGCTGGGCCAGTGTGCAGAGGTGATGGCAACAAGGCTGTAGTGATGCTGTATCCGAAAATGTTTGTATCGTCGAAAATGTCATCAAAAGCTGCGAGGCTCCCCAGACGTTCGCGGCGTAGGTAGGAGAGACGGGCAAGCAGAGGCTTTGCACGCGTAAAGTGCCGCAGAACCATTGCAACATTTGATGATGGTGAACGAGAGGACAAAGGTTCGCTGACGCGCATTAGTTAAAGATGGTTGAAACAAAACAGTCGAAGTTAGAAGCAGCAGTGAAGACACATGCACTAGGACGGCGGGCAGAGGGGCGATGTGGACGTCAGCTGCGGCAAACACTTTAGGGGGACAGCGGTCGTCAAGCTCAGGGCACGGAGTCAACAATGTGAGTTCAGCGCGAGCGCAGTCTACGAGCGCCTATTGGGTAGAAAAGAAATCCTATGCCTAGAATGACGTCGTGGGATGATCGCGGGAGAACGACGAACTCGACGGCATACCGCACATTTTGAATCACAACACGAGCTGTGTACTGAACTGAAGCCGTGAACCAATGCGACGTCGCCGTACGCTAGGACAGATTGATAAGCGGCGTGGTCACTTTCCTCAAATTTAGTTCGCACTAATGACCGAAGCGACGGCTCCTGTGTCGACAAGGGCACGTACGGCGATACCTTCTACTTTTATATCAATTGCCTTGGGCAGAAAAAGCGGAGGTTTTGAAGAGTTCGACAACAACGGAGTTTTTGCGTCCGGAACTTCAGTGGTCAGTTTTACTCTGGTGCGGGGCTAGGTGGGCGAATCGTCGAGCCCCTCCCATATCATAGAAGTCGTGCGATCGCAGTACGTGCTTCTGGTAGTCTTGGACCTTCGGAGACGCTCCGCGCCAGTTGACACGGATTGTTCAGCTGTTCTTGAAGTTAAAATGGTAGCCTACGTTGCAGTTATATCTTCGTTTAGCTGCCTCGTAGACCACAGCTATCTGAGGATACTATTGGTCCTCGTACGTAGCGACCGCATAGAGGATCGCAATGCGAGAAAACCGAACTTATCTGTGGTACTTCTCTGTATTCGAACAGAGGTGGTCCCAATACCAATACCAATATTGGTGGCTTTCTTGGCCAATTTTTCTGATAATTTTCTTCAACTTTCCTCTAAAACGTACACTAAGTTAGTGACCATTGGGTGGTAAGGTGTCGTTGGCAGCTGTTGAAAGAAAAGCAGGCTGCTTCACTCTTTCTTGGCCGCGAGGTCAATTGGGTACCTCGGTTAGTAACTATTTCCCGGTAAATTCATACGCAGTAAAGCATGTTAAGCAATGCTTTGGCAATCTCGCACTTTTAATACTTGGAGAGCAACTACGTCTGGGTAATGCGCTGCAAGGCCGCAACGTTGTTGCTACGTATCGATTTATATCGCTTCATAGTTGCAACGTATCGATTTCCATTGGCCGATGTAGGTGATAGCGGACCGATTATGTCGATAGTGATGCGCTGGAAAGGCGTATTGATTGGCTTGGTTCGAAAAGGCACACGTTCTACCAGGTGCTTTGGAACGTTCCTCTTGAAAATGTCGCATGACTTTACGTACCGCGTAATATCAGATTGCATGCCAGCCCAGTAAACGTCTTCCGAAACCCTGTCCGCCGTCCTCTTTGTCCCTTGGTGACAGGAAAGGATGCCATCGTGCGCCATCTTCAATACCGATGCTCGAAGGTATTTCTGAACTAACGAGCTCATCCACTTTATTTGTGGAGGTGTTATAGCGCCTGAAGGGAAGGTCGTTGATATGGACGAAGGTGGCAGTGGTAGATCGTGCTGTTCTGGTCGTGCCCACGTCAACGAAGCAACGTCCGAGACTTCGATCGTCCTTCTGCGACATCGCCAATGCTTCTGGATCGACGTCTAACAGGTTTGCGATGCCTACCGACGATTTTGGCGGTGGTGTTTGACGACACCGCGACGCAGCAGCCGTTTCGTTGCCACAAATGTAGTTTACATTCGTTTGATATGGGATGTCATCTGTTCTTCCTCGCCACTCTAGCGTGGTGGGCTTCTTCACGACGTCTCTGCTTTTAGGCAGCACGCTGGGCAGACGCCGGTAATGTTACCCAGCACAACATCCTCGAGTGGTTGCTCCATACATATAGCAAGTACAGTGTCATTGAAACATGGACAGTCAATATATACGTCAGCTTAAGGAACGCACCAAGAACTATGTAATAAATAAACATTCCATGTTTTCACAGTAAACTTGCTGTCTGGCACGAGCGCACGCTTTACTACGACTGCTTTACAGCATGAATCTCGCAGAACAATAACATGTGGTCCTTCTAGGTATCCTTGCGCTGTCGGTATTTTTCATCGACGCTTCGGCCCAGAAAAGCTTTGCGCACTCGAGCCAATGTCAAAATTGGCGCCTTCCATACATACAGCATTTCGACAACCGTATGCACACGTAATGATCTTTTTGTGGAATTTCGCGGCCATGGTGTACTGGCAGATACGACAGTCGACTGTTGACCTGAAGTTCACGGGATCAAATCACGGCTGCTGCTGCTGCTGCGTTTTCGATGGAGGCGAAAATGTTTGAGGCCCATTTAGGTGCACTTAGATTTAGGTGCACGTTAAAGAACCCCAGGTGGTCGAAATTTCCGGAGCCCTCCACTACGGCGTCCCTCATAATCATATCGTGGTTTTGGGACGTTAAACCTCAGATACTATTATTATCTTGTGTCATTTGGCCATTTTGACCGAGAGACCACGAAGCCCCGGTGCACCCCTTCGTATTTTTGGTAAACTGTCTGGCTTCTTAGCCGACTTGCTTCCCGTAGTCTTAGACCAACAGCCTGATGGCTTGTGTCCTCGCGTATTGCGTATGAAAAAATCGGGCATTCCCTGAGCGCTTAACGGCTCTTTGACTGGTGTCCCACTCTGCGCGTGCAGTTTCTTCTTTAACTCTAGCGAGGTTGGTCAGGCCTTGAGCTTCAATATGGTGATCTGCTTTTTTGGCCAAACTGTCCAAATCTTTGCAACCTCGCTCCTTTAGGATACAGTTAGCTTCTGGTTACACTGAAGCAAAGAATGTTCCAGAACAACCCGTTTTCGCACGGCCTCATACGTTTTAGATGTGAAGCATCTTATAACGGAGTTCAATCCGGTGGTGGGGGTGGTGGTGGTGCTGTGCGGCGTGACCACCCTTACTGCGCATGCGCAAACCTTCTCCACTTCCACTCTCCATCCCCCTCTCCACATCACCTCAGGTTTCCTTTCCCCTCCCCTCTCCACTCCTCCTCTCCCCTGCCACCCCCTTTCCCCTCTCTCCTCCCCTATCTCCTCCCCCTTTCCCCTCCTCTCACTCCTCCGCTCCCCCTTCCCCATCTCCGCTCCCTCTCTCCACCCCTCCTCTCCCCTGCCATCTCCCCTCCCCCTTCCCCCATCTCCCCCCACTTTCCCCTTCCCTCTCTCCCCCCCCCTCCCCTCTCCACATTACCTCTCCCCTTCCTTTTCCCCCCCCCTCCCCGTCTCAATTCCCCCTCTCCACTTCCCATACTCCCCTTTCCCCCTCACCGCTCCACCTCTGAAACGCGGGCTCTACATGCCGAAACACCGCTTCGGATCGCCTCATGGTCCCCTTTAGCGGGATTTCGTGTGATTTTACAGCGAAAGCTGTTATGAGATCATTTCACCGGCCGTTTTTGGCGCCGTAGTTGTCCGCCGCCGGTGTCCGTAACCAGTATCGCTCGAAATAAGAAAAAAAAAACCAAATAAGAAAAAAATTCCAGGATGGAACGAGGTTCGAACCTGGGCCCTGTGCGTGGGAGCCCAGTATTCAACCTCTGAGCCATGCCGGTGCTTGAAACTGCTTTGCAAAAAGGTCCAATACAGGCTTCATGTCGGGAAGGAACCACATTAGCATATGCAATATAGCGTGGTAGAAGAGTAAAATAAGCACCAAGCGTCGCACAACGCGAATTCTGTAACCAGGCGTCACACAATGCGAATTGCGCAACGAGTAGACTGTTGAATGCTTCCAACCCATTACAAAGGGCTCTGCCATAATTCTTCATCGTCATCAGGCACAGCATCAACAAAGTGCGCATAATGCCTTACATGCGTTTAGCAGGTACCAACGTTCTCCTTAGAATGACAAAAAATGGCACAGTGCCTGCTGCCCTGCTTCTCAAAAATTACAATGATAGCGTGATAGATAGGAGATAGCGTAGCGTAGTAGTTTATAGCGTAGTGGGTTCCTCGCAAGTGCACTTGTATTGGTTGCCAAGGAAGCCCATAAGCGCATGATCCATTTCCTCGGGGTCTCAGTAAAGTTCTTCGCCACCCACCCCCCGTCTCTCTCCCACGTCAACGTATGTTATACAGCATGACGGGAGAGGGAAATAGCGACCGGGCGTCACCCAATGCAAATTACATAACTGGTGGGCCGTTTAAAGATTCCAACCCATTACAAAGGGCTGAGCCATAATTCTTCATCGTCATCAGTCGTCGCGTCAACGAAGTGCACATAATGCCTTAGAGACGTGTAGCTGGTGCCTCGCTTCTCCGCAGAATGACGAATAATGGCTTAGTAGGTGCTTCCGAACTTCACAAAAATTGTGATTAATGGCGTATTGGGTACCTTTCTAATGTACTTGTATTGTAGCCCCAGGAGAGCTTAACGGGCTCTAGAAACGCCGCTCGTCCAGCTTTCGCTGTGACTGTGCTGCGGTTTCAGTGCAGGCCTGGCGTTTTTTTTAGATGTGAATCATCTTATAGCGGAGTTCAATCCGGTGGTGGTGGTGGGTGGTGGTGGTGTGCGGCGTGACCACCCTTACTGCGCATGTGCATACCCTCTCCACTCCTCTCCACTTTCCCTCTCCAGACTCTCCCCACATCCTGTCCACTTCCCCTCTCCCCTCTCCAATCTTGCTCTGAAACGCAGGCTAGACATGCCGAAATTCTCTCCTGCGCAACGCCGCGATAAGCACCAGATCATGTGCGTCCCTTCCCCCTCTCTCTCCTCTCCTACGCTGCCGCCCTCTCGCGCGCCTGTCGTCCGCGTTCCCGCTCGCCCTGTGAGAATTAACGGCCAGGCTAGAGAGTAGACAAGACGCCGTAGCGTTCTCTTCGCGTTGCACGACGCGAGGTCGGTAGCATGCCCAGCGAACGCCAACGGAACGCGATCGTGCAAGCGCTCCGGCTTCGCATCGCCTCATGGTCCCCGTTAGCGGGAAATGGTGCAATTTTTTCGGTTTTGGCCATTTCTTGCGAATACTCAAAATACCCCAGCAATGTGCCGGCAACTTGACGTGTTGTTTCGTTATTTTCTGGTTTGGCCTCTGGGAACATGACTCGATAGCCCTCCTCTGTATACTGGAACCTCTGGGGCAATGTCCCCTAAGCTTCGTAAAGTCAGTCGCGTCTTCACCGGGCATGCGTCCGAGTACAGACAGAGCTTCCCCCGTTAAGCACAAGCTCAAGGAGAGGCCCCACTTGTCTCTAGGCCATCTCCAACCTTTGAATGTAAGCATCGAACTCATCACGGGATTTGTTGAACGCAGGAATTAGCTTGTGTGGGCTTGGAAACCCTTGACTGCTCGCGTCGTAATCACGTGGTTCAGCGAGGAGATCGTTTGACTAGACTGTTGCGATTCCTGCAAGCGCAGCCGAAGCACTAGCAATTGGCGTTCTCGAGTTTGTAGCTGCAACTCTCGTTCGTGATCTTCTTTCGGTGCCTCACGCTTTAGCGCAATCAGCTTTTCTATCGCGCTCCTTGTCTATCCACTGCTGGAATGCCTTGACAGTTAGTCCCAGCTCTTTACCGAGACATCTCAGCGTTTCGGCATGCATCTTCAACCACCGCACGGGAACAATGTGAGGCTCTCAAAAAGTGCTATGAGGGCTTACTCCTGTCGCGGACGCCAGAAATGTGGAGAGCGCTGTGGGGAACGTCACATTTATTGATGTGCGGTGCGGAAAGGAGCCGTGCACGGTAAGAATGGGAACCATCATGTATTCTCAAGCTTACATAACCTTCAAAGACAATACAGGCATAACAGACCCCACCCGTATTTCACGGTACGGTCTTCACCGCACCGTGAAATACAGGTGGGTCGCGTTGCCGTGGAACGCCGGTACAGAAGGCTGTCGTTGTTGTGGCAGCAGCTTGCGAAGAGTCAGGGGCAGTCGTGTGGAAAGGTGATAGTAGCGCCCGATTGCGAATTTACTGGACGAAGGGAACCTCGGCACTTCAACCACTTCAAATGGCGGCGTTATACGTCGAACAGGGTACACGTTGCTTCGCGGAACGCTCTTTGTGAGGCAGTTCTGGCTACCAGCGAGCGCGAGCTCGAGCGACAACCACAGCCACCGATGGTTTCTTCCTCTTTAATAACAGCGGAGCGTCCGTCATTCACATGCAGCATAACTTATTTATTTGCTTCGACCTCGAATTTTCGCTCGCTGACAACGTCGATTTTTCGCTCACAAATAACGACGCCGACAAAGATGCCACAGCGGCATTTCTTCGAAACGATGTTTTTAACGATATCTCGCTCTAACCCATGACTATAGTCGGAATCTATCCCAGGCAGCATGCATTGCATTCAAGCATTCTACCACGAAGCCACGCCAGTGCTTCGAACTGCTTAATAAGAAGCCCTTATACAAGCGTGATGCCAGGGCAACGCATATTTTGGTTGTAGTGTCGGCTACGCGCTTTTATAACAACGTCACAATCATTGACATCGCAAGATATAGTCACTATTTGCTCGAATAATCCGAAGTCCGCCAATCATTACATGCATATCAGTGCACCACAGATCACATTTAGCTGTGATAAAACTGATATCGCTCTAACGTGAGTGCGAATGTTACGTAGGACCACGTCCTACCCTTCACAACCAGTGTAGTGCTCCAAGGATGGCGATCTAACACATAAGGGTTGTCTGAAAGCGCGAAATCCGGCAGAGGATGCTAATCCCCGACTGCTTTGCATGAAATGCATTCCCACAATGTGTGGGATCTGGCTGCAATTTTGCATTAAAAAATCACACCATATCCACGAAGTGAATGATTATAAGTGGGCGACGCTGCGGAGGTAATCTGGTAAACCGTGAATACTCCGTACATTTTGCCCACTCTATCATCATACAAAGACGTGGCCCAGAAACACGGGGTGGTGTGGTGTGATTACATATAGAGTCAGTGCCTCCTCTATTTTTCAGTGCGTGGCCGAACGCTCTCCTCGGGCCGTCGAGCGCGCTCCGCGTCCGCTCGCCGCTGCCGCGTGGTGGCGCTGTGCAAGTACACTACGGGAAGCTGGCGCTGAATGGCCGCGCGTATCACGAAGCTCACGAATTCGTGTATGCATCCGAGTTTAATTGCATTTGTGCTTCTTGCAGGCTTTCACGGGTACAGGGGGATGGAAAGAAACGTGAACATAGCGGCGCGCTGTTTTCATCACGCTCTAACCGTGGTAGCAATAAAAAGATGCTAGATGGTCTTTTATTGTGTCATGGATGAAGTCCTGTTCTCGTCAATGATTCAGGGTATAACCACTTGAAAATAGATTGGAAACAGCAAAGAATGCAGATGCCGCATGTTCGCGTGTCTTTCGATCCCCGCTGTGAGTATTCCGCTGCCAGACCGTCAGGCCGTGCTGCCGGTTCGATACTTGCACTTGAGTTCGATAGTATTCGCGTTTTATTTCTATTTCAGGCTATTTCAACCGCCCCAATGCCTTAGTATGTCATACTGTTGTTTTCCACTCTGCAAATGGAACTGAAAGAAATCACGATTGTCTTTTTTTATTTCCCTTTATTGATAACGAAAAAAATCTCACAGGGTCCCTTATGCATTCATCTAAGACGACTGAAAGGCGAAAGCCATCTTCTTCTTTTTCTTCTAGTCAGTGTATTGAACAATCCCTGCCTCCCTCCGAGATATTTCTGCGCCTAAGGTGGTTTTCTTACAGCCTCAAGGATCGCAGGCAGTGCAAGCTTTCTGCATATCAGCGGAGGCATGCACTGCCTCCGTGATCGGCCCATTTTGACCAAGCAAAGATGTCACAAAATTTTATGATGTGTGACGTCATATGATGACGTCATCACGTAATTATTTTTTGCATCACTCGTGCTGACGCCGCCGACGGTCAGTTTTCGCGTTTGATGAGGCATCTAAGGCTTTCGCCTTAATACACTGTTCGGCTGTCGTTCGCTGAAATTCCAGCTGCCGCTGGTGTTCGGTAGAGGTGGCTGGCAGTAATTAGGCGGGATAATTGGTCTCCTAATATATCTTCAAACTACACTAGAAAATGCAGCCGTCGTTTACGACGCGAAGATTTAATAGAATATCAGAAGCGGCAGCTTACGAAGGATTACGCACTAGCGTCACTCTTTGCAGACTACCCTTCACGTTTGCAGCCCAAGGTAACAACTGAATCAAGCAGGGCAAGTATCCCTAAACGTGACCGTGTTGCGTCCGAACAGTCAACGAATGCATGTGGTACCAGTAGCAACGCTGCCTCGCGATAGCCGCCACGTGCATGCAGCGCTGACATTAGGTCCCGAAGCTGAAGAATCGGAGCCCATGGACACTACACGCGCTACCGGCGAAACAACCGACAATCATTATGTACATTGTCACTGGAAGCAGGTTAGTGACATTTCATGCTATTTAGCGCATGAACTCATGGCTTGCGTATAGTGTGCTACACCAGTAGACGGTGGCACGCATCGGGAAGCTTTAAGCGCCCAAGCTTTTAGTATTAGCTCTTGGCAAATGCTGCTTTCGAAAATCGACTTTTAGACAGCCAATAACCGACTCTCAGTCAAGCGAACGTAACGGTGACAAAACAATTTTCCGCGCATCACTGGCATGAGCTCTCTGGAATCGGGCTAGCAGACGACGCGCGGGCGTCTCGATCAAATAGCCGCGAAAGACACATGCCTTCGAAATGGGCTGGTTGCCCAGAACGACAAGTGCTTCATGATTCCAGTTTACAAGCTGTGCAGCAGCGCGAATATAGCCGTAAACTGAACCATATAGCAGCTTCGAATGTAGCCACGGCATTCGTTTCCGCGAGCGAAGACGCGACGGCTGGTCTACTACGGTGGCGGCGCCCGGCGGCTAAAAGCCGCACTAACGCCGACGGTCGGTCTCCATTGCGCTCCGCTCCTTCGCCCAGGCACAGAAAAATAGAGGAGGCGCTGATAGAGTATATACACAATGTTTTATTATATACATATTGATACAGTATAAACGCAGCTCCGGGTCCGCTTGTCGACGAACCCGCGCCGCTTCCGCTTCGAGAGCTCTCACCGCAGGGTCTTCACAGCAAGCCCGCGCTGCAGCCCCTTTGCGAACGCTCCGCACCGCCGCCGCCTTGCCTTCTGCGGTCTTCATAGTAGCAGGGTAGCAGTATCGAAGCGCACTGCGTGATGACCGGCGAAAGAGAAAGGAAGCGCGCCAAGAGAGAGCGCTATATATAGCCGCGGCCCTCTAGCGGTCTCTTACCAAACTAGAGCACGTGCCGAGAGTGGAGCGAGCGCCGCCACGCGATCTAATGGGCACCATTCAAATCAAACGAGAGCACAGCTGCGCATCTAGCAGGAGCGGCGAGAACTAATATGGCTACAACGGCGCGACAACGGACAAGCCTCGACCCAAAAGAGCCCCGCCCCTAAATACACATCATCTCCCCCTACGGGCAACCACGGTGGGATGCGAAAGCATCGCGGGGGGTTCGCATCGAGTTTCCGTTTCTCTTATGTGACTTATCCGACGGTGGTTGTCGAGGAGTTTGTTACCGCTTGCCGACGCTGACATTTACGTTCGGCTTCCCAAGCCATCCTCTGCTCCGCGGCGGTGGCGCTGCCGCTGCAACTAGCGCCGACGTTCACGTTGTTCATGGCGTTTCGCATACCATTTCACAGAGAGAGAATGACGGAACCACAGCGAACGCGCGCTTTCGCAGCCTCACAGCTCCGAGATTCGCTTGCCGGTGTTGCCGTTTACGTTCAGCTTCGCGAGCGTCCATAGCGTCGTTGCAAAGGAGAGTGCAACGCCTGCCGGCGTTGCCGTTTACGTTCAGCTTCTCCAGCGTCCATTGCGCCATTGCGAAAGAGTGCAACGGGAGCGAGCGCGCGCCGCTTTATATACGAGCGCACAGCGGTGGCGGAGAAATGGGAGAGGAAAAATGAAGCGGAGGCAGCGTTCACGCCACCTGCTCCCCACCTCCTCCCGCCTCGTCGCTCTCACGCGAAGAGAGGGGGGAGATATGGCGCATACGCAGTATGGGTGCGGACGACGCATAACGGACATTGCCCCGAGCATAAGATGCTTTCGCATCTAAAATACCTTTGGTTTTTCCTTATACTTGGTAGCATGGGGTGCATTTAGAAAGGCAGCCGAGGGAGCTTCGAACATAGGTTCGACGAGTTAGAGTATAATGCACTCCATTATGGGAGGGCAGATGCCGTCCCGGTTTCAGCGATGAACGTGACAGCCATGGTACAGTCGATGGAGCCGAATACGAAAGGGCACACGAAGCTTAAGTCAACTTAAAAACCTCCGAGCTTGAGCTGGCTTTATTGCACAGTTACGCTGCCTATCCTAATAGTTTTGCTTGTTTTCTACGCACTAAAAATGGCCACACTAAAGAAATCAACTATCCTATGCATTCTTTAGGTAATCGCATACAAGACAAAAGAAATACTTCGAACTGTGTCAATTAAACGTCAGTGACGCGTTCCTCATCAATCAAGGCGAAGGTGCAACCAATGGGTGCAACCAAATGAATCACTGAAAGCCATAGCAATGAATAAATGAATGAATGAGGAGTGAATGAATCAATGAACGAATGAATGAAATAATGATCTACACAGAACCTCCTTTTCGGGTTGTCTAAACTTTGGCTACCGTGTTTCCGGAGTTTATTTTTCTTGGAATTCGGGTGGTGTTTTTCGGGCTTTATTTTTTGTTTGAAATGCGGCGTTTATCATAGTTTATTTCTCTTAAATTCCCATTCTCCGAAATTCGAAGTTTATCCATAATTTATTCCGTTTACGCTGTCACCTCCGATTGAATGACAGCTGAACACAAAAACATCAAAACACACGAACCGCATCATATTCATCTGGAAGGTTTGAGTGCGCCAGCACATATAAACACAAGATGAAATACTTATTCCCAATACATTTACGTTTGTGCGCATTACAGCATTAAAGCTTGTTGTAATACACGCAAACATTTGTACGAGGTCCGTATATTACAGGGCTCTCAAACACGTGGCCTGCAGGTCGCATGCAGCCCGCGGACCGCACATAACTGCCTTCGTTCCATATTTTTTTTTTTCATTTTAAGGAGTAGTTCCATAAAATTTGTGGACCTCTAGTTTTTACTGTTAATCAGTGGCAACTGACGCGCTCATAGCGGCGATGGCACTCATTTCCTCCAACGCGAAATGAATGTTTAATTATATGCTAGTTTTTTTTTTAGGAACGGAGGCAGTTTCGATTTCAAGCATTCTTAAAAAAGGGTAGTAGTACTTGCTAACTTTAGGTAGTAAGGGCTCGTGACATATGTTCCTACACTGCATTTAGTAACGGCAAAGGTAGTAGCTGTTGCTTCGATTTGTTAATCACGGTAATTAGTAACAGTTTCGACCCTGGTTGTAAGAAAAGGTTGTAAGAAAAATAGGTTCTCCTGCCTCTTCGCCGCGCCGCTTGGAATGATTTGTCGTGTGCTCGTCAGCTTTTGATAATTGGAAGCGACGAGCTCAACTACATTACGTGCCAGCATGGGGCGAAACAGTCGTGCGCGTCAAGTACCGCAAGAAGGAAGGTCTTTGTCGCAGACAGCTGCAAAGTTGGTTAATAAAAGCTTCCAAGTAGGACTGGGTATGCAATTTGCGTCGCCACGCGTCTCCGCCGTGCATTGAACGTTGGCCTTACCAACGCCTCCTCAGGCGCTGGCCTTACACACCCAGGAAATGAGCCGTTCTTCGGAGCTTGTGGGGACATAGGTGAAACGCGCCAGCACAGACGCCTGGCTGTGGACGCCATTTCCAGAAGGTCGACAGCATTCGGGTGTGTGCCTGTGCCGGGGGTGGGGGGGGGGGAGGGGGAGCCTGGCGTAATGGAAGAATGGGCAAACGGGAATGGTGTTCTCAGCAATGCGTTCGTATTTCACCTTTAGTAAATCATTCAATAACTCGCTTGTTTTTGTTAGTCATCGGAGTGCTTACTTTTGTGGACTATAGGAGCACGGGTTAAAGAACACCAGACGGTCGAAATTTCCGCAGCCCTCATCTACGGCGTATTTCATTATCATATCGTGATTTTGGGACGTAAAACCCCATATATTATAATTAATTATTGGGTAGGAGCCCCTGTCCTGTCCAAAACGTTTCTCCCTCTTCTGTGTTCTTGCCAGCTGGCATGACGCAAGCGGGCGTCTCCAGATGCCTACTCGTCGCTGCTCGGACCGGCGTCGATTTCAGTTTCGCTTCTTCGCAGTTGATTGAAGCAAGAATCATTCGCGACGTCGCGAATCACAGCGATTTCCCATACCTTAGCATTTTCCTAATCACTTGTGGGCACTGATGACGGCGGCGGCGACGGCGGTGGTGACGACGACGACATGAGCACACGTGCGCGCCTAGCCGACGAAATGACAGCTGAAACTCGCGTCACCGTTGTGTGTGGCCACGCGATCAGATGAGGGCCCTTTCAGGGCGTGACCGGGGGGTGACCGCGTGGAAGCGCTGCCAGCGCTGCAAAGTGGCGGGCGTCGCACTCGTTTTTAACCGCGCTCGTTACTGCCATACTAAACAATATTACATATATTTATTCATCCCCTGTGACATTATAAGCGGTGAATCGTTACTAGGGCATCGATAACAACACGTGGACACAAAAAAAGATGGCTGATCCCTCTATCATAGAACTCGGTATAACACAAAAGTAAAACTGTCGTCACAGGAGTAGTTGACTGCTTTATTGCATTGGTATATCTGAGCTGTGTAATGTCTATTGTTATTTGGCAGATGTAGCACCGCCTGATGTGGAGGCGCGCACGTTGACGTCTAGTAGTACATCTCCGTACGGACGATAACGCCCATGATCATGATTTAACCCTTGCGGTAGCTGAAGTTCTTAACAAATACGTGGACACCGCATATGGGGGTGAACATGCACATTATAAACACTGATACTCCGTATGCATTCCTCCAAAGAATCGTGAAGCGCGAAGGGAAACGCCAAGCGCGTTGTGGCTTCCCTCTAGCCTGGCAGTTAATTCTCACAGCCAGGCGAGCGTCGGAGAGCTATTTTTCGATATGGATGGATGCTATGAGCGAGGCATGGGGGCAAGCCACCACCACGTGGCGTATGAAACAAAATGACGCTTCTATTGGAAACGCGCCGAGTGGGACTCTCGCAGCCACGGCGCGTTTTTTCTTTTTCGTTTTTCGAGCCTGGTGGCACACATGTCATCACCCCATTATAAACTGGATGCTCATATTATCACGTTCATGTAGCCTCTGTTATGTGTTTGGTGGTAGCTCTATCTTGACCCGTAGTCAAGAAGGCGATAAAGAAAAAAAAAGTTCGGCGGTAGCTCAGTGGGCTAAACGCCCGCCAGCCATCGTTGCAAAGCGAGAGGTCATGGGTTCGACTCCTGTCAACGGAACTTTTTCTTATTGTTTTTGACTTTGCCATTTGTTGGCGTTCATTTTGCTGACGTAATTCCGTGACAGAAACATGCCATGAAAATCTTGGTGGACCCCGGCATAAAACACAATCGTGTTAAAAAACGCGACTTGCGGAGTTTTTGTCACTGCTCCTTTAAGCGACTCCAAAAGTACTGATAGCGTACTTTCGATGACAAGGTCTGGTACAGGTGAGCACCTGTGTTTTAGGACGAATAATTATAAATATTGACCTATAGTTCTATAACCTACTACTTCATTAGGTGCGCTCGGATCATGGCAGTATACAGCTTTATTTTGCATGCAAATTTCTTAACGATTGCGGATAGCCGATTACTGGAGCCGTTGACAACTGCTGCAGCTGCAGCAACCGCTGAGTCGGTAGCGACATCCTGTTGCGTTTTATTCAATTACAATATATTTTTGTTTTCTGTTATTTTTTTCAGATGGTCGCAGCTCTTGTAAACGCAAAAACAATGTCGATACTTTGAGTTGATAATTATCTCACTGCAAATGCTTTACACAGAGCCAGTAATTGGGTATGTCACTGCAATGTTATATGTGTGGGTCGCATTGTACTGTTCGGCTCTTCATCATCAGGTGGCGCAACCAGCGTTGTCCATCTTAAGTCCTTTACGCCCATCGCGTACACGTCTCCGGTAATCCCGTCAGAACTCGTGACGTACGTTGTTGACAAATCGTGCGCCCACTGTGACATGATCCCTTTGTGCTTCAATTTCCGACTCGGCATTTTCGCGAGCTTCAACGTGTGTCAGCGCAAGGACCACGTTCATAGCAGGGCTGGGCAGAGATACTCAGAAAAGTATTCCGGAATACAGATATCGAAATACATGAACTGGAAGCCTAAAATACAGATACTGAGATACATTGGCCTTTAACGTAACGGGATATTTCGGAGATACTTTTGCAATAAGACGAAAAAAGTATTCCGGAATACAGTTACAGCGATACATATACTGGAATACTTTTTTTATTTCAAAGATGCTCATACTACGCAAAGGCACGTATTAGTGCAGCGTGATGTTGTAAATAAAGTTACAGCGCATCGAAACGTTCAGTTCATTTATTTATTTATTACAGTGCCCTCAGCGCCATTAAGACATTGCAGGGGAGGGGGGCGGACAAAGTACATAATTAGTAATAATGACATAATTACAAGTATCAATTGCAATAAAATACACTATTTCACAGCAACAGTAACAAAGATTGGACACCGAGATCGACATACTTGGCGAACAAACTAAGCCATACTAGTAAGAGCACACTTTAAGCAAATCACTCGAATCACTAATGAATCTCTTCTAGTGCACTAATGAACCTCAGTGAATTGAGAAAAAGCACACATTTATTTTGAAGATCTGCTTGGCCAAGAAGGTTGCTGTGTAGGCTTCTCAAATAGGCTGTCTTCTAACAGTGTCGGTTCAGCCTCAGCACAAGACTCACGAAAAAAAAAGTGTGTCTACCGCTGAAGGCGAGCACACATTCGTGTTATAGTGAATAAATACCGCCTTCATAGCCGGATTGCCCTGCAGCGTGGCGATATCTCTTCTCGGGTCATCTAGATACCGAAACACTCCCGCCCTCACTTAGGTTGTTCTGACTGTTCAGAATCCGAAGTCGGTCCCCATCTTAGGAATCCTCAGTCGTCTGACCCTGTCGGCTTCAATGAAACTGTCACCACCACCGACGCTACCAGCACCCATTTTAGAAAGCCGCAACAGGCGAAGTCGGCTCCGGCGGGGGGGGGGGGGGGGAGGGGGGAAGCCTGCTACCACAAAAGACCGTTTCACGCATGTCATCAATTAGGAACGCACCCTGACATTGGAGAGGTGGCTGAAACCGCGTCAGAGATAGCCATCTTCTAGTCCCTTCCGCCGCGACTACGGGAACTGCTTTTGGAAGTGTCGCCGCTTTGAGTACTGAACGCCCGCGAAGCATTGCAAAGCCTGTTCCAAGGCGGTATCCGCGCGGGGGGTCGCTAGTAATGGCTTGCCACCCGAAAAAAAATTAGGCGTGCTGCACTGACCTTGAGAGACAGCGACTTTCGTCGGCAGAGGCCGACAACACTGCCCCCGCGATTCTGCCGTCTGCGTTGTCGCGCGCTTTACCACATGGACCATTCTGTGCTTGAGGGGAAACCATCGCCGCCCTAGCTGTCGGCGACCGGCGGCGCGCCTTTGCTTGTCTTGGCACAAAAAAGAGAAAAAAAACGTCATTCCCCCATTGGAAACAGGCCTCAACTCATTTCCGACGCAAAAAAAACAATGTAACGAGATACCCGTGTCCTGCATAGTATCGCGATACAGGCGATACATCGTAAAGGTATTTCACTACTGAGATACAAGTACATTTTTTCAAATGTATCTCGATACAGAAATACAGATACTCAAAAGTATCTCTGAAATACTATCGCGATACTCTTGTATCGCGATACTGCCCAGCCCTGGTTCATAGCCCGCAGCAGTGCAAAACCCTCTCTCAAAGCGAAGCAAACGAAGCTAAACACATAAGGTTAGGTTCGGGAGAGGGCAGCGGGCAACATGCCCGACAAGACGGAATTTCGGCGCATTGACGAAGCGCGCCGTCCGGTCAAAGCGTAGGGTGTGGAGCGTTGCGCAGAAAAGCCTTACACCGTCTTCACTGCTGCAATTTACCCATCATGCCTGGTGATCTCATGTGTCGTATTCTGGCTTCAACACTTGTAACCCGACGTCTTCCGCATCTTCCTCTGTAGTCGCCGCTTCACTTCTTCAAACACCGCAGCCGGTCACCCACACAAAATGCGGTAAAGATATTCCTGTAGCTGCGGATGCAGCGGTACCTGCTAAGGGGTTGGTTAGCCAGATGCAGCACAGTGCATTCAACAGAATGGACTCCGCTGTCCCCCTGCCACTGGAGGACGCACCCAGCGCTTCGCAGCCGCAGGAACTTTCGTATCTATCTGGTCTTGGTGTCATGCTAGCATGATTGCACGTTAGGACATGCATGTCCGACCCGATATTTTACAGCAGAGATGTTATGTACGCCGTTTGTCCGCTTTGGAATGTTGACAAGAAACTGTAACCATAATGTCGGCGTGCGCTCTCGCACTGCGCCGATTTTTCCTGCGTGGGACGTAATAAATCAGATGGGCGAGATAACGAGTAGAGCACAGAGAGTAGACATAGAAAGAAAGAAAATCAAGTAAGAGAGAAAAACTAGAAAGACATATAAAGAAATAAAGAGAGGAAGAGATCGAAAGAGACATAAAAATGATATAGAAAAACAGAGATAAAACAGAAAGGGAAAAAAACAGAGAAAGCGAGAAAAACAAAAAAGATAGAAAGGAACATAAAGAAGAGGAAGCCAAAAGTAGAGAGTTGAGAGAGAACCAAGGGGACAACTAGATAAATGGAGAAAAAGACAGAAAAAGCGACAAATGTATACACAGGAGCACGTACAAAGAAAAAGAAAGAAGTAGAAATAAACAGCGACAAAAAGAGATATGAAAACACAGCAAAAGAAAGAGAGGACGAACGAAAGAAAAAAATAAAGACAAACAGGGAAGGCTGCCGAGCTATATTCGTTTTGGCTTTCATCCTTGCGCGACTCAGTGCAAGCCGCTCAAATATGTTTTTAGTTTTGGCGGTTTTTTATATGTTACGTGGTGCATAGTCACCATCCTCTTTTATCATCATCGTCATCATATTTTTTTCCGCCATCGCGCCGCGCGTCTCCTGCAGCTGATGCCTTGACCTCGAAGCGTGAGCCCGGGAGAACGCACTGTTGAACTTGGCCGGACTGGACGTTGCTGCCGCTCCGCTCTAAACGAGTGGCGAGAACGGCACGGCCATGTTGGAAACCGTCACGTCGCTACATGTGGGTATGCTCAAACTGCATGGGATTGAAAATTTTATTTCATAAACTGTAGCGAAGTCTGTTGCTTCATCATCACTTTGTCAGCGTCGAAAGCTCTGTACATAAGCTCCAAGATGGCAACTGAAACCACTCCCGTGTCGACTGGAACCATTTGAGGTTGTTGGCGTCGATCTGTACGGTCCCCTTCCTATGAATCTCACCGGTGATCGATGGATATTTACAGCCGTCGACCATCTGACACTCTAAGCTGGAACAGCTTCCGTGACTTCTGCCTCAACTTCCGAAGTTGCTGCCTTTATATTCTGAGCCCTAATGCTTCGTCAGGGCGCTTCTCGTGTCATTCTAATTTGCCCTTGGAAAGGCATTTCTTTCACAGCTTGTCGACGAAGTGCTCAAGGCCTCGGGCACCACCCACAGAACAATCTACAGTTACCATCGTCAAACGACCGGGCTGACTTAGCGATTTCATCGCACGCTGTCAGATATGATAACCGTGTACATCCAACCGGGCCACACAAACTGGGACGCTGTTTTGCCATTCGTCAATATAGCGTACAATACCTCCGTAGAGCACACAACTGGTTACACTCGCACAACAACTCTACCTTGCCCAATGTTATTGCCCCGCTTCTTTTCATGACGTCTCTTTCTTCTCTGCGCCTGTTCAACCAGTTCCATCCTCCAGTGCAGAATACGTGTCCCGTCTGCTTGATTGTCGCCAGCTCGCCAGCATCAACACCGAAGCAAAGCGACAGGACCGCGAAGTTCATTATTATTTATTTATTTAGAAATACTGCCAATCTCATATGAGATCAAGGCAGAGAAAGGGGGGTTACAGCAACAGGAATAAGAAAATAAAATCAATTACAGTCGTTCACAAAGTAATATAAAGTGATAACCTTAAATAGTAATACATACAAACAGCAATAGATTACAGCAGGTAATACAACAATACGCAATAAATACATAAATACAAGCATAGTTAAATACACGTTATACAATATAAGGTCTATTCCAATAGAAACATAAAAGGTAAGCAGAACACACTAGTACATAAATTGTTGTGATCACAAAATAAGTAAGGTGATAAAGTAACGTAACCGTGCTATGTTAGTAAAGCTTCCTCGATTGTCGTGGAGAACATGTCTAGTGAGAGAGTGTTAGCAATCGATGGGTCAAGTTCAGTCCAGTCTGCTATCGCTCTCGGGAAGTAAGAGTATTTAAAGCAGTTAGATTGGTGTGCATATTCAGTTAGCGTTAGGGAGTGCTTGTTACGTGTAGGTTTTGCTGTGTATATCGAAATATATGTAGTAGTGTCGATGTTTAGCTGGTTGTGAAGGAGTTGATGCATGAATTTCAATATCGCTACTTTGGCTCTATTATCAAGGGTAAGATGGCCAGCGCGTTTTAGCAAATCCGTGGGTGAGTCTGAAATTTTGTATTTGTTAAATACAAACCTAATGGCCTTTCTTTGGATCTTTTCTAGTTTACCGATGTTATGTTTCGTGTACGGAAACCATGCAATGTTGGCATATTCGAGAACTGTTCGGATAAAAGTTTTATATGCCAAAAGCTTGATGTCGGATGGCGCAAGACGAAGGTGTCTTCTGAGGAAAAAGAGCTTTTTTAAGGCAGTTGATGTAATGGTTAATGTGGGAGTCCCATCTAAGGTCGTGTGTATGTAACAAACCAAGGTATTTGTGTTCTTGAAGTCGAGCTAGCTGAATGTTATTTGCGGTGTATGCGAACTCAGACATGTGTCTTTTTCTGGTAGTTGTTAGGGCAGCTGATTTTTTAACGTTAAGGGTCATTTTCCAATCAGTACACCATTTAGAAACTGAGTGCAGGGCTTCATTTAAAATTACGTGGTCCTCGGCAAAGTTAATTTCATGATAAAGTATACAATCGTCTGCACACAATCTAATTTTAACTTTTATGTTAGATGGCAGATCATTGATAAAAATTAGGAAGAGAACTGGAGCCAGTACACAGCCTTGAGGCACACCAGATGTGAGGGGAGAAAGAGTGGATGCCTGATGGTTAATTTCTACAAACTGTAGATGGTTGGTAAGGTAATCTTGTATCCAGGAAATGATGGGTCCGTCTCCTAGAGTTGATTTAATTTTAGTTATGAGTTTATTGTGTGAGACACGATCGAAAGCTTTCGAAAAGTCTAGTAGGAGAAGATCCAGTTGTTTTTGGTTATCGATACTGGATGATATGTCGTGGATTAGCTCTGCAAGCTGGGTGACAGTGGATAGACCTTTTCGGAATTCGTGTTGGTAAGGTGAAAGGATGTTATTTTCTTCGAGGTATGTTGTTATGCTTTTAAGCACTATGTGTTCAAGGAGTTTACTAACTGTGCTCGTTAGGGAGATGGGCCTATAATTAGAGACCTCCGCTTTGATACCGGATTTATGTACTGGAATAATTTTTACGACCTTCCAGTCTTGTGGTAATGCACATGTTGATAAAGATTTATTAAAAATAAGCACATGTACTTGGCTAACCATTCAGCATATCTCTGTAGGAATATATTAGGTATGTTATCCGGTCCCAGTCCTTTTTTAGTGTCAATATTGAGTAATAGTCTAAGCAGACCAGGTTCGGTTACAACAGGTGTTTCTAAGCGTGTTCGGCTGCTTGGGTTAACTGTGGAATGTTTCCATCATCGACGGTAAAAACTGATTGGAAATACTCATTAAAACGATTCGCTCTACAGAGCTTGTCTTCTGAGGAAGCTGGGTGCTCGCTTTGGTTTTAGGCTTAAAATAATTCCAGAACTTCTGAGGGGAAGCCTTTAGGAAGTTAGAAAGGGTATTGTTAAAGTAATTCGCTTTAGACACCTTTATTTGACTCTCATGTTACGAATGGCAGTGGAAATGGGTTCTCGAGATGTGCTGTCGTGATTAGCTTTCCATTTCTTCCTTAAACGTTTTACCTTACGTTTAGCATGATTGACGTCGCGATTAATCCATGGATTGTTTTTCCTTGCCTTCTTTGTTTCATTAGGTACAAAATTCGTTAAACGAAAGATTATAATTTTCTTGAATTTATGCCATAATTGTTCATTGTCTAAGGTTGTGATATTAGATAGCTCTAGAAAGGCAGGAAATTGCTCCATGAGGTGATCAAGAATGCTGGTGTCGTCGGCACTACAGAAATCATGATAAGTAGTTGGGATATTCAGGTAAGCTATAGTGCCGCGAATAGGTATACTACAAAAGGTAAGTTTATGGTCCGCTATCCATCCATGACGGCAATTTTCGCTTGATCAGATGGGAAGTGTTCACTAAGAAATATTAAATCTAAGATGTTAGATGAAGCCCCGAATGTACGCGTAGGTTGAGTTACTCTTTGGGGCAAATTAAGATTAAATATAGTATCAAGGAAAAGTTCGGAAGAAGCCGAGGAAGAGTGTAACGTTTGCCAGTTTATATCAGGCATGTTAAAATCGCCCAACAAGATTATCCTGCTCTTAGACGCATGATGTAACAAAAAGCTGTGAAGGGATCTAATGACGTCAGCATCTGCTGTAGGGCTCCGATAGACGCAACCCACAATGACGGTACATGCACCCAAAAGGAGCCTGCAGAAGATTGCTTCCGCACCCACGACATCGGAGAACACCTGAAATTTTATTTTCTTGTTTATAAGAATGGCTACACCTCCCCCACGTGATTGTCGGTCTTTACGAATTATTGCATAATTAGGGGCGACACCTCTTCATCTCTAACGTCGCTCGTAAGCCACGTCTCTGTTAGTGCAACGAAGTCAGGTTTGAGGCACAGAAGCATTTGATACATGTCATCGCATCGCGTCCTTCAGCCCTAACGATGAAGGGCCGCTCTGTTCTCGTATTCACACTCCTGGATTGTGCGATAAATTTCGATTCCGCTTCACTGGCTCCGTCACTCTCCTGGAGCACACTTCTCCTGTCAGTTATTGCGTGGCACCCGTTCTTCTTCCTACGCACCACCGCTGCGGCTCAGCCGAGATTGTTCACGTATCTCGGATGAAGTCTTTCACAAGACGCTCTTCTTCGCTTTAAGCTGCGGCCGAGGTGACCGCTCAGTGTGGGCGTTCATTGGACACATCTTCGGACTTCACACATGTTCATCATCATGTGTGTTGTGGGAACTCGGCTCGACTGTAATATTTGCCTGGGGTGCGGTCGCTTCGCGGAGTCATTGGTGCCCATTAAACGTCGCGTTAAATACTTCATCACTATATATACATATATTTATATACTCAGGAAGACGGACGGAGTTATCATCTGTCTTGTCGCTGTAGAGTAGAATCTGATTATAAGTAAGTAGCCTCGGGACCATAAATTAGTCCGTTACATGCGATAGCCGTTGTAAAAAAGGAGATTTAAATTGCGTCAACACATGCGCCATCTGTCTCACGCGAAAATCTCAAGCACAAAAAATGGCTCAAAGCTTGCTCTAGGCAGGGGCAAAGCTAGATATACAGTAATAAGAGAAGCTACAGGGGCTAGTTTGTGTTGCATCTTCGAATTCACGCTTTTTATCGTACGAGGACGGACTATACGAGGACGGAGATATACAGCGAGGCTGATCGGTCTCCTACTTATTTATTGCTGTACCTAGGCAGAACCTGGCTGTAGCTAAGTTGAGCCTGGCTTCAACCGTTGCTTGAACTTCGTTGTAGCGGGGTTGAACTTAGCTGTTACGGCGCATGAGACCGAACAGCTTCGCTGTGTGTCGAGATTTGCGCAGCTTAGTGCAAGCTTTGAGCCATTTTTTAAGCAATTACGGACCAAAGTTATCAGAACACATACTCATACGCCAGCTCTTGGACTCGGTTAGGCATTTATAAAGTAGTGAGATTTACCCAATTCCTGAGACACACACCCGTTTCTGCTGATGGTAGTTTTGTGGTTCGTCGGACAAGGAACGATTTCCTAAAGATCTTCGCTATAAAAAGGCATTTTTCTCGGCTTCCAACCCAAATGAGTTAATCCTTACGTGTCGGCTTGTGTGTTTTCAAACTTTACTAAAATAGCGAGGTATATGAGAACACGTTCTACGAGATACAAAATATCGGCAACTTTTATAACGCTTTTAAGTTATTAGCCCCCCCCCCCGCAAAAAAATATGTGGTGGCGAATTGTCTTTCAATAATTAATGCGATTTTTATCCTAGTGTTTCGAGCCTAGCGCGAATCAAGTATTCCTTCCTTATAGAAGTTATCGCTACGGCTCTCGCATTGTCAGTTTCGTTATAAAGAGAACGTATCAGTTGAATGTAGCGTCACCAACCAATGGAAGTCACGATTAGGCGTATTTTACGTTCTCCATTATGGAAGGGCAGCGTACCATCCCAGTAAGAAGGAGGATTGTACATAGCAAACAACGAAGTCCTCGCGAGGGCAGTGTCAATGGAGCTAACTCCAATGGGGTACACCTCGTTGAAGTTCATCTTGGAAGCATGCGTGCTCGATCTGGTTTCATTTCAAAGTTTACGCTACCTATACAAATAGTTATACTTGTAACCATACAACAGAAATTACTCCAAGAAAAGAAATGAAGTTTCCGTTCCATCCTTTAATCAACCGTTAACTCTATTACACTTCTTCGAATGTCGCCTCTTAAATGCCTGCTACAAATTTCTGTGCCACAATTTTCTAGGTCACTAATCAATGGGCAGGTTCAACAAAAAAAAATATGGCAGATCCTTCGCACTGTGGGAATCGATGTAATGCGAAGCAGCCGGCAAAGAGCTGCTACAAGGCCTTGTTCGTTTTTGAGGCAAATGAAGTCATTCACGCCATGGCATCTAGTTCACTATATATCGTATGTTTCCCTGCATGCATGTATGTCCAATCCGTATATACGATGCTAATGAAACGTGTATTCTGGAATATACGATGCACAACCTGTCATTTATGTTAAACACGCACTCGTGTCGTGCCATACCAATTTTGGTGTATATCCAGTTAACAAAACGGCCGGAAGCGCACTATAAGCGTGGCATGTAAATCATCTCGTACATGACATGCGTGTCATGGTTTTCATGTTGCCACCTCTCATTTACGTTCGCCACACAGCCGCGTCGCGCAGTACCAGTTTTGGTGTATATCAATTCTGAGCGAAACAGCAGCGATTGGACAATGAGCGTGGCTGTAAATCATGCCGTAAATTATACGCATATCATGATTTTCAAGTCACCACCTGTCATTTATGTTTGCCATACAGTCACGTCGCGTAATACCAGTTTTGGTGTATGTCAAGCGAGCTAAACGGCCGCGAGTACGCCATGAGCGTGGCATGTAAATCATGTCATACATAACTTGCATGTCATGATTATCATGTTACCACCTCTTATTTACGATCGTCATGCTGTCGTGTCGCGCAATACCTATTTTGGTGTATATCGCGCGAGCGAAACGGCAGCGATCGGACAATAAGCGTGGCATGTAAATCATGCCATATATTATATGCATATCATGATTTTCAAGTTACCACCACCGCTTTACGTTCAGCATACAGTATTGTCACACAAAACGAATTTTTGATGTATATCAAGCGAGCCAAATGGCCGCGAGCGCACCACGAGCGTTGTATGTAAATCATGTCGTACATGAGTTGCATGTCATGATTCTCCCGTTATCACCACTGATTCACGTTCATCACACAGTATCGTCACGCAATACCAATGTTAGTGTATATCAAGCGATCCAAATGGTCGAGAGGGCACCATGAGCGTGGCACGTCAATCATGTCGTACATGACTTGCATGTCATGATTTTCCCGTTGCCACCACTGATTTACGTTCATCACACAGTATCGTCGCGCAATACCAATTTTGGTGTATATCAAGTGAGCGAAACGGCACCAATCGGACAATGAGCGTTGTATGTATATCATGTCGTACATAACTTGCATGTCATGATTTTCACGTTACCACCTCTGATTTACGTTCATCATACAGTCTAGTCGCGCAGTACCAATTTTTGATGTATATTAAGTGAGCCAAATGGCCGCGAGGGCACCATGAGCGTGGCATGTAAATCATGTCGTACATGACTTGCATGTCAAGATTTTCCCGTTGTCACCAATGATTTACGTTCATCATACAGTCTGGTCGCGCAATACCAATTTTGGTGAATATCAAGCGAGCAAAGTGGCCGCGAGTGCACCATGAGCGTGGCATGTAAATCATGTCGTACATGACTGGCATGTCATGATTTCCCCGTTGCCACCACTGATTTACGTTCATCACACAGCATCGTCGCACAATACCAATTTTGGTTTATATCAAGCGAGCCAAATGGCCGCGAGGGCACCATGAGCGTGGCATGTAAATTACATCGTACATGACATGCATGTCATGCTTTTCATGTTACCATGTGTGAGTTATGTTTGTCACACAGGAATGTCTCGTCTTACCAGTTTTGGTATGTATCCAATCATTTAAGCGGGCGCGAGCGGCCTGGGACCATGTAATGTAAATCATGCTGTACATGACACGCGTGTTATGATTTGCACTTTAGTACTTGTCGTTATGTTTGTCATACACTCTTGTCAGGCCAAGCACTTTTGGTATATATGAAATTACCGCGACGGCCGCAAGAGCCCCAACACCGCGGCATGTAAATCATGCTGTTCATGACAGGCATGTCATTTTTTTCATGTTATGACCTGGCACGTATGTTTGTAATAGGGTCATGTTGTGTCGTACCAATTTTGGTATACATCCCGTTAACGAAACGGCCAGGAGAACAAAAAGTCGTAAGCGGCTAGATAGATAGATAGATAGATAGATAGATAGATAGATAGATAGATAGATAGATAGATAGATAGATAGATAGATAGATAGATAGATAGATAGATAGATAGATAGATAGATAGATAGATACGCTCAAAGTCGCAGAAGTTCGCTAAGAAATGCTTCGCATTTAAAAAGAGCACCGACAGCCATAACAATGAAATAATAATTGAATCACTGAATGAATGAATGAATGAATGAATGGATGAATGAAAAATCCAAGCAGAACCTCTCTTAGGGGTTGTCTAAGTGACGCATATGTCTAGATATTTATTGTCTCATCGCGACTTTCCCTAGAACGTTCTTTTTGAATGCAATCGGCATGGTCTCTTTCACCAACATTCCAACGTTCGTCACCGCCTGGAACAGCTCCACAGCAGCCGCATCCCGCTACTACTACTTGGCATTATATTGCGGCAAAACATGGATTTTTCTTATGCCTACAATACTCTGTGTCAGCTTTGCATGGTGTCCTATAGACGACTTCCAAGTGCATCAGCTTTTCTATGCCGACTCAGCTAGAAAATTATCCGTCCGTCCGTCGTTTATTCACGGAAGACAATCATCGCCAAAAGAAAATTAATGTATAAAAAAATCAAGCTTCTTGCAAGTTGATTTTGAAGGGAGCCGAGTGTCAAGACCACTGCTCTAATCATCGACGCTTGCAAAATGTGCACATATATCAGGGGTAACAAGCTCACCTCCGCTAGTGGGCCTCAGTCACGAAATTTAAACCCGCAATGGCCGGGGCAGTGAAGAAGGTTGGACCAGAGGGAAGGGAGGGGGGTGAACAAAATGTCGCCTAACGCTGCCATTTGAAAGAACGCATGTCCCTTATCTCATATATGGCTCATTTCTGAAGCAGATTTGGCGTCACGATTCGAGAAACATATCGATACCGATATCCAGAATGACTCATATCTGGACGCCGATTCTGAAATACACAAGCCGTGTAAGACGATTATGTTTAAACACGTGAGGACCGCATGGGGTTCCCCACAAAAATAATTGCTTGAGGCAACTCCCGCCTATGTAGTTAATAGTAGTTAAAAAATGTAGTTAAAATATGTAGTTAAAGCGTTAATAATCACATTGAGCGTATAATTATTGCCAGCTCAATTTAGCTCAGTCAAATATTTTCTTCTTTGTGAAGCCGTGGGGCGCTGGCAAAACGTCGGCGGGCTAATGTTTGAGAAACCCAATATATGTGAAGCGCACGAATAACCTACACACTAAAGGGAAAAAAAGAGTCTTATGACTCCTTTCGGGGAGTCTTAACTTGCCACTTATATGACTCTATTTGAAGAGGCACGTCCACGCTCTTTGGTATCACTTGCTTTTCCCTAAGACAATGTTGTCTAATTTGTTCGAACAATTTGCGCCTATCGTCTGCACTAGTTCGAGCGTGCACACAGATAACTCGCCACTCAAGCGACGCTAACACAAAATCACATACCACGATCCGTCCAGGCACACTGGTAGTCACTGCCTGGAGTTTAACGTTTAGTGCCTGCCGTACAAAATACACGCACCCAGCCGATGTGCCAACTGCATGATTAATTAAAGCATGATACCGAGCTAGAAACGGGCGCACCATGCTCTCGGCCTCCGCTTTACCAGCAACCTTAGTTTTTTGAACCGCTATTAAATCTAGTTCGTATTCACTGACTAATCGGTACAACTGATTCTATTTTCTTTTTGCAGCTATCCCTCTAACGTTTATAGTAGCTACACGAAGCGTCTCATTAAACATTCTGGCTGAATAAAAAAGGGAGGCCGTGAGCAAGACGCTTACCTTAGAAAACAACAAAGCAGTCAGCGTATACTTGAGCAGAACATCACGTATGCGGCGGTGTCTCATCCGCCGCACTCCGTTCGGCCTAGACAGAGATGTTCGGCCGTGGTCGATAAGGAAGTCTTCGCGTCGTCGCTGTCTTCGCCGGTGGTTCTCCGCCCGTGCCGTCTTCAAAAGCATCATTCGCGTCGCAATTATTCGCAATGCCCACGAACTATAGGTGGCGCGCCGTGCGATTCAAGATGGCGCCCGGAGGAGGGTCAACCCATTTGTTAGCATAGGAACAGATAGGACGTGCGAACTCACGGCCCGTGCCACTTTCACCGGATGAAGTCATAAGCGGCACTGAAATGGATATGAGACCAAAATACTTTCCCAAACCATGGAAAGTGCTCACCACCTAATTATT
This sequence comes from Rhipicephalus sanguineus, assembly GCF_013339695.2. Lineage (NCBI taxonomy): Eukaryota > Metazoa > Arthropoda > Arachnida > Ixodida > Ixodidae > Rhipicephalus > Rhipicephalus sanguineus. Next base: position 128,504,619 of record NC_051183.1, on the reverse strand, counting down.
TGCTCTGGTGTGAATGGTTACATTTCAGTTCCGTTACCGTGCACCAAAGATGTTTTGCGAAATCCTGTGCGAGCTACAGAAAACTGCATGAACTAGAATTGACGTATGAACTGAACGGCACTCTGAGGTAGTACAACCGAGCTTGCCTGACGGATTTGTCGCAGTAGTAGGCCTCCAGCGAGTAGCGTCATCGCTGCTGCACGGGACCGCATGTTTAACGTGGAGATGGTTTGCAAACATATTACGCCGTCGTCATTACTTGCGGAGTGAGGAACGCGGAGTTACTTCTTCAACGGAACACAAGCATTTAACATCCCGTTCAGTAGCGATTGTGTCATAGCCATGCTGAGACGCTAGCCGTGTGCATTCACTTCACTCGCATGTTGCAGGTTCGATGAGCACGATCGAAACATGAATATCGAAAAGAATGCACACGTATGCTTTTCGCAACGTCGAATACTTCGACGTAGCGAAACATTCGTCGAACAACAATGCCGTTCGGAAGGTACCAGTGAAGTACAGAAGTTAGCCGAAAGGCGTGGATTGTGGCCGTGACTGCACGATTCATCGCTCTAACCATTTCGTTTCGCTGATCAAGCTCGAGCGTGTTGGCTGCATGCGGCGCTCCATAATATCCACAATAATTCCACTACATGCAATGCACAAGAAAAACTATTCTTTTATTTTGATCTCGCTCAAGGATACTATACACGTTAAATACAATCAAAGTGACTTACGAGCGTGAAAGAACATTAACGCACGAGGGGACGTGAAGTGCAACTCGCGTCAGTTTACAGCTGATCGTTCATCGTCGCTGTCACTCTCGGCGCTTTTACAGCCTTCTGCGTCCAGTGAAAAATCCTCGTCGTCAGGATGGTTCTTTTCAACATCACTGCTGAAAGCAATCTGAAGAATTTCCTCCGCCGAACGACTTCGACCACTTCGCGTCAGCATGTTTACAATTAGCAATTATAGACAGGCGTCTGGGCACGGAGAACATTTCGCTGATTTCGCTCTCAAAGCGGTCAACAAGCAAATCGCTTGCAGTGTGCTGCCACCTATCAACAAACGTACAAAAACATGCGGCGCAGCGCTGGCCGTGAAATCAACACTGGTGAAGGACAGCATTGAGAGCGTAAGCTCCACGAAAGGCGTGGAGCGGACGCGTCCACGAATGACTAAAACGTCGCTCGCACGATTCGTAACAGCGCTTTCCTGACAAAAGATGGGCGCCCTAAAATGTATATCGCCAACTTGAGATTGCTCACTTATATAAGAGCACATCGCGAGCCCGCGCAACCTCCCGCGTACAATGTTATGGGATTCATGCACTGCAAAAAAACACTGACGAATGCTATATGCAAGTAAAACAGCGTGACTTTCAACTGAAAATGTCAGACGATAACACTGAACTAACCTACGTGGCTACAGAAAACCTCGCAAAGCTGAAATGTGTAAACTGTAGGCTATCATTGAAAGCGCGAGTTGCCACGTATTTTCACGAAAACTTCGCGTCTCGCAAGAACGAATCAGATTTCTCGTGTCACGGAGGGCCCGGTTTGTTCACTGATGCAGGGAACATGCAAAGTTGTAGTGTTCCTTTTTTGCCAACGCGTTAACACTGAGGCTAGCACAGCCGAACAAGGGAGCGACTGCGTAGTGCTGCCATTTTGTCGGCTACTAACCCTCCTCGAGAGGATGCTCCTGAATTCCGCTTGGCGACGCGACAGTCTGTGGGCATTGCGAATACTCCCGGGATCTCTTCACGACATCACTAGGAGTGACAGACCCCGATACGTCCATAGGTAGCGTCTCGTTGGAACTTTTCATCGTCTCTTCGGAAGTTGCACTGCCCGCTGCCTCCGTGGTCGTGGGAACATGCGAAGCGTCGCCGCCACTAGGAGAATTTTGGCCCATGGTCTCCTTACTGACGATCTTCTGACCTTTATCCGGGGAGGGCTTAGTTTTTTCATCGTCGAAACGTTGTTACCGGTCCATCGCGCAGTTTCCTCTGCGTCCGCCTCGTCTATCATGTGCTCTGCGAGGTCATCGTTCTTAGCAGGCGCTGTCACGGAGGCGTATGATGCGACTGAATTAGTGCACTGCGCCTCATCGTGGCCGAAACGGCGACACAGGTTGCAACGTGGCGCTTGACAGTCTCCACGTATGTGGCCTGTGTTCTTGCATCGTAGACACAAAGGCACCCTGCCCGGCACGACAACCAAGGCCATCTCACCCGCGATCTCCAGCTGATGCGGAATATCATCAATTTTGACGCCGCTTTTCAGCTTTAGCGACGCGGTCCTCATCGTGGACGCTTTCTCAATGACGCCATATGCACGCCATTTTTCCCGCATGACTTCAGTCACCCTTCCATAAGGCGAAAATGCAACGCGCACGTCATCATAAGAGACGCCGTGCGGCACCCAATGAATCTCGATGCGCAGGCCCTGGTTGTCGGGGTCGATGAGTGAACATGGGCGGTCTTTCACTTTTACATCTTTAGTAGCCAGGAGCTTACTCGTTGCCCCGACAGTGTTCAGCGTAACAGCCCACACGTCGTTCGTCTGGTAAGCCCCCAACGCAACAACGTCGGAGAGCGCACCAACTTTAGGTGTCCATGTAGTCTTCGATGCGAAAAGGTCTGGCCCTCGGGTCCCCATGCATAAACACCGTGTTGGCTACCTATGCGTCCTGTCGGCAGAGAAGCAGAATCACCTGATAATCTTCATCCTTTGCGGAAGAAAGCCTGTTACCACGTCCCGCCTGGGCCGCCATCACCGTTCCGACGGAGCAAGACATCCCGCGTCCGATGCACTCGAGAGAGACGGCGCGTTCTTCGTCATACTAACGGTGTGCTATTTATATACACCATTTGCCAATGGCGGTACTTGGAGATCGGGGTACATCAGCTTGTTTTCGTTACCACTAGCGAGATGGCGCGAAGCGCGCGAAGAGCGCACTTTAATGGTCGTCGCCCCACGCGTTCAGATGAGCGTGTGCCTCAACAGGGCGTGGTCGCTCGTACGCGTGCGCTTATCTTGTACCTCTTGAACTCTCACCACAAGTTTGCGTTGAAGTTACAAAGAGCACGAAAGTAACTTCGCTCACTGTAACGGCCGCTTTCGCGAAAGCAGCGCGCTGCTCACAAACAAATAAGTTACAACTGTGGCAGTTCGCGCTCATCCTGTGTATGTTCGTTCCGTGCGTCCTTTCTGCTTGAGCAGCGCGTTGCAACTTTAGAGCTGCTTGCCGTTCTTCTCCGAACATTCAAACTTGTTGCTATAGCATTCATTCCTTCGCCCTCGGGGTGAAACAATGCACAACAAACGCTCAACTACAGTGTACTAGAAGGAGGCAGTAGAACAAACGAAGCGGCCGCGCCGCATCTCGGGTGATGCTCCGACGGGCGATCGTAGCGGCGGCGCTGTAGTCACTTTGTACTGAAGCCACTGAAGCTGTGGAGAGCGTCTGCACTAGGCGCGCGCGCGTCGCAGCCTACGAAAGCGTATAATTGCGCTTTTTGAACACATTTAATACATTACTGATCTTTAATCGGTATCCCAACGCCTGCTACGCGCCGTGGTGCACGAGTGAATATGCAGGCGTGCCAAAATTGCTCCGAGATATTCCCTGTTTATGGAGCCTGCCGGCCCCCAAAGAAGGCGACAATCGGATTTGTGCCTAGCTGCTCATTGATTGCTGTGCGGTTTGCAAGCAACACTTCGAGGCGCGTTACACTATAAGTGACTACAAAGAAATAAAAAAAAAACCAGCGACGAAAGCCTACCATTCTTCTGCCGGCAGTCTCTACGATATTCATAGCATCCTTATATGAGCTCCATTGCGCTCGACTGTTTTACGAGTAATCTGAGTACAAATAACTCTATCACAACATTTATATTACTGACGGCTGAGTTCTGCCAGTTTTGCTCTGTTTCGTCAATGCCGAAAGGCTATCTTGTTTCAACAGCGTGCTTCCGCGCATAGGCGTGCGCAGGGTCACCCTTCTGGCTGGGGGGGGGGGGAGGCGAAGTCGGGTGAATGTTCGTCGCAGCCCCCCCCCCCCGCCCTTGCGCACGCCTACGCTTCCGCGGTTACTATGCATCGGTTATGCGACCTCTGAGTGCTTAAAATACCAGGAAGCCGAGCCAGCTGCAGGAGCCGAGCCGAAGGCGCTCTCCGAGGCACAAACATCATGCATCAGGGCTTGCTTATCTCATGCATCTATAAATGCGCAGATGTAAATATAGGCTGTCGGTTATTCTGCCTAAATTCACTAAAACCAGCTCTCCTTTTCAATGGACAGCTTATATTGCACTTTTCCTTACCTATCGGTGCCATTGCAAAAACTTCTTTTTCAAAATGCATGTTTTGTATTATAATTTCGTTGCTTTATCTGTAAAGTGTCAAAATTCAAGCCAGGAGGGGCGGTGGTGCTCTACGCTTTGCGATATTATGTTTTTATATATATGTGCATATGTATATACACGCACAAATAAGGGCAGTAAAGTCTCACCTCCCCACCCGGCGCCAATAACAATATCCATGGAACGCCCCTGAGGCGCGTTCACGCCACTCGACAGTTCTAGTACACTCTAGCTCAACTACGTCTGTGAAGACACGTTTTACTATCATGATATACCGATTAATATGACAGAGGGATCAGCCATGTTTCTTTTTATATGCGAAGCATTCCTTAGCGAACCTCAGGCACTTTGGCCGTTTCTATCTACGTATCTATCTATCTGTCTAGCCGCTTTCTGGGCGCTTTCCAGGTCGTCTCCATAACTTGTATTATACCAAAATTGGCATAGCAAGGGATCAGTGTATGGCGAACACGATCCACACGTCATGAATAATGCAAAAAACCTGTCGCGTACGTCATGAAACGCTTTCTGTCAGTCACGTGTGGCACAAACCCGCATACCAGAGTTCATGTTTTGCGGGTATGTGCCACAGGTGATAGAGTCTCAACCAACACAGTAACCGCGAACACACACACACTGACACTCAAGTGATAATAATAATAATTGTTGGGTTTTATGTCCCAAAACAATGATATGATTATGAGAGACGCTGCAACGAAGGGCTCCGGAAATTGTGACCATGTGGTATTCTTTAACGTTTACCGAGATCGCACAGTACACGGACATATACATTTTGCCTCCATCGAAATTCAACTGCCGCGGCCGGGATCGAATCCGCCACCTTCGTGTCAGCAGCCGAGCACCGTAACCGCTACGCCACAGCGACTTACGCAAGGAAAGTGAGGAAGCTGAAGATAGAACAACCATGGAAGACGCTCAACTACCATCCACTCATCCACATGGTCCGCAACGTGGATTACTCAAACGCCGGGATCAATGCTTCCTGAAATAAATCTGTAGAGAGAACCAGGCCTCTCATCTTTACCGGTGACTTCAACATTGATTTATCAGGACCTAACAATGCCTGGTCCTTATACTGCGTGAAAGACTGCTTAGATGCGGACAGGGCATCAAAAGACCTCGCTGTCGCGTCCAGGGCAGGAGGCATCATAGAGAATTTCATCGTAAGAGGCATAAAGGATTTTCACCAGCTGTACTATACCTCGCACTTAACTACCCTTAGACCCCTCGTAGCCGCGATCACGAACGGATGCGAAGAACAAGTTCGGTCCAGCTGCTGGGGCTCACTGATCACGGTGATGAGGACCTTCTTCAAAAACTGTCAAGAACCCCTTCCACACATGAACACAGGTTCGCGCGTGCGTGTGTTCGCTCTCAGTGCATGCGTTCTCCGTCATAACGGACAAATGCAAGCATAACAAATTTAGCAACTCCAACGTGGCTATAACGTAAGTACAGGGTCGACCACATTTAAGGTGAACACCTCATTATTGTTGAAGCCGGTAAAACTAGAATGTTGATTCTACTTTACGAGGGAAATGTCCGTTTTATGACGTCTAATCATGGTGTCCGTAAACGCGATAATAATTTTCCGAATTATGTATTTAACATCAGCTTCTATGATGCCTTGAACACTAATGAGGTGTTCACCTCAGTGGACGACGCTGTACATGCAGTGCGCCTGCGCGTGCCACTTGGCTTTGTATATATCTAGAAAAACATTCTTGAATGAAGGTTAGTTGCGAGTAACGGCTGTCCTGCACATCTGTGTTCCTTCCTTGTCTTGTTCAGATTCACCCTATCCAGTATTGAAGAATATAAGCACTACATATCAGCTTACCCCGTCTGGTGTTGATAACATTCGTGTTGCTGTTGGCATCGTTACGCAACAGTAAACAACTGGCTATATAATACATATGCAAGTCTTCAACATATGAGTGTGCGTATACCACTTAAACATTTCTCTAGCGTCATTCCGTAACGTTTCGGTCAATGTGAGCAATTACGCCACAGTCACCGTCCCGCGCATGCTTCCCATAACATCGATTTCCACGGTATGTGGGATCTGCCGAATTTTTTTGGTTGAAGATGCATCTTGAATGGTGGCGTCGCAATAGTTGACATAAGAGTTCATAGCAGACATCTAAGCGGCAACATTCGAAGCAGTTGCTTTGTCGTGTAAGCGTTTGCTTAAAGGAAGGAAGAGAAATTTGATTTATTTTCTTGCAGTAATTTCTGTTGTGTAGGTTGCAGTAACGTTATTTGGATAGGTGACCAAATCTCCGAAATGTACCCAGATCGAGCACGGAGGCTTTCAAAAGGGCCTAAGGTAGGTGTGCCGTTTTATATTCGGCTCCATCAAGAATTCGTGTCTGGGTTTCCTGGGAATCCTATACGCACTGATTCTGAACTTCGGGACGGCACGCTGCCCCCCCCACCCCTTAGGAGAGTACACATAGTGATCGCAATCATCAACCATTTATACAGCTATGCTAAAATGCATGCGCAAAAAGAGAAAACAATGGCAGGAACAGGGAAGACGTCGCGCAAGCACAATATATATATATATATATATATATATATATATATATATATATATATATATATATATATATATATATATATATATATATATATGCTGCTGTCTCTTTGCAGAGAAATATGACAGCATTTTTGTGGATGCATACGGAGGGAATATGCGGAAATAGAAAATTTTCATGCCTTTGACGTTTGACTGGGAATGGTGTGGCAACTGGTGTGGCTTGTCAAGCCACACCAATTGTGGTATATAGAAAACGAAAGAAACGGTCGTGGTGACAGTTGTGCGTAAGTCAGTGGTGCGTAAATCATACGGTTCATGAGTTGCATTTTACGGTTTTCATGTGATGACCTGTCATTTATATTCGCCATACATTCATGATACGCCACATCAATTTTGGTTAGATCCCACTAGCTAAACGACCAGAAGAGCAGAATGTCATAAGCGGCTAGATAGATAGATAGATAGATAGATAGATAGATAGATAGATAGATAGATAGATAGATAGATAGATAGATAGATAGATAGATAGATAGATAGATAGATAGATAGATAGATAGATAGATAGATAGATAGATAGATAGATAGATAGATACGTTTAAGGTAGCAGAAGTCGCCAAGAAACGCTTCGCATTTACCAAACGCCGACAGCCGGTGCGCAAATGCCGGGGAGTTCCCATTTCTTCATCACGTGAGAACGCGTGCGTACGCGTGCCGGTAAGTGAAAACTACCGCTTTTTCTTTCATCATCAGTTAGAGAACAACGGTATGCTTCATTCGGGGCTGGAAAAGCACACGCAATCGGTAAATCATGAATTATTTCACGCGAAATCAACAACCGCGCCGACGCAGCTTCAGCCGCGCTGGATCAAATATGTCGGCGGGCCGGACGGTCACCATATTTCACCCGTTCTAGTTATTTTATGCGGCGGCTGCCTACAGTGCCACCAAGCAACAGCTAAAGAAAGCACGCCCGCTTTTGACGGCATCCCCCGTTGCGAGACCGAAGCTGGAGCGTAACAGCGCTTGTCTACCGGCCGTGGCTCGGTATATTGTTTGCCAATAGATGACGCCAAAATCGGACGTCCTTTCTTTAGCTGTTGGTTGATGGCACTGTAGGTAGCCGCCGCAGAGCGCAGGACTTGCACTCGCGTGTTTGCTTACATAGATGACGATAACGTACAATTTGTGCGTTCACGCAAGTGAGTTGATGCAGTGAATAGCCACTTTTATAGGACTCTTGGTAACCTTCGCCATAGTACGTCAAAGGGGCATCGCCATTTGATCGAAATAAATCCGTAGTCCCACTCTACGGCGTGCCTCATATTAAAGCATATGGCGCTTTTTACACGTAAAACGCGATCAATTATATATTTTCCTAATTTCACGCATGAACTGTCCAGTGGTATCACGTTTACTAAAATATTGAAAAAGGATGGTTGATCCCTCCGTCATAGGAATCGGAATAACACGAAAGTAAAGCGTGCCCTTACAGTAGTAACTGAATGTTTACTGTACATTGATATAAGAGCGTTTGCACAATGTATATTGATGTCTGGAAGCTATAGCACCGTTTAACGGGGATGCACCCACTTTGATGATTGGTGATACCTTTCCATCCCGACGACTAACGTCCATACTAAATGATTACACAAAACATTGGCGTAGCTGTAGTAGTTAACGGCGAAAACGTAATCAGAGAACGAGGTCTGATAGCCATAAGAGCGTCGCACATTGGACGCAGAACTTGGCCGCCATCCCGCGGCATGTTAAAATGTGATTGAACACAACGCCCGGACTAGAGGGAAACGCAAACCGCGTCGTGACGCCCCCCGGCCACGATTTTTCTCGGGGCGAGTGCGTGAGCGGGGAACGTGGTGTAACGGCCAGGTGATGCAGGCGCGCGTCGCAGAACTATTTTTGGTTTGGATTAGCCTGATGCTATGAGCGAGGCCGACGCCTTTACGACGCTTGGGCTAAGATCGCCGCCTCCGGTGTGTTAAGACATTGACAAAATTGAACTTCTATGGAAAACGCGCCGAATGGGACGGACGTGTAAAGCGTTGCAGGTGTTAATCACGGAGGCCACAGTAATGACGAATTACTTTACCGCGCCCAGAGGGCAACACCACCCCGCCGACCGGTAGAGTAGTTGATAGAAAAGGCGCGTTTCTAAAGACTAGAATCTGTGACCGTGGCGCAGTGGACAGCGTGTCGGGCATCTGTTGCTGCGACCGAGCTCTCGTGGGTTCGATGCCTGGCGACGGAACTTTTTTTCTTTGCAATCGATTGTGTAGATTTTTTCGACGTGAATTCCGTGACGGAAATACGTCGCTGAAGTCTTGGCAGACCCCGGCATAAAACACTTTCGTGTTAAAAAGTAGCTTTCATGCTTCTTTATATTGCTTGTTGTATTGATAAGTGCTATAAGTGTTCTGCAAATCTAGAAACGCGTGCTCTTGACAAGTATGTTAACGACGAAAAAAATCAAATTATTGGTGTACAATCTGAGGTGTTCATTAAAACAGAACTGTTTTTTGAAGCGGGGCATACTGTATTTATGGCAAGCAGATCGTGCGAAAACGTATACAAACAACACCAGACACACGAAAATATGCGGCGCATCTCGCACACGCCGAGCGATTAAGAAAAGAAAAAGAAAACCCGACACGCACGTTACTCAACACATAGAACAAAAACAATGAACGTCACTCGTGTATTGTTCGCATCAATCCTAGGTACAAGTAATTGCACGCGACTGACCGAGGTCGGGTAGCACTGGATGGTCTGACGCTGCCGAGTGAGCGCGAAAGGGCGGCCGCTCTCCGCTGAACGGAATCGTGACGTAACTCGGCGTGCGCATGCGCGTGCGCGTATGTCCACGTGGTTTAGGAGAAAAGTTCTCCATTGGCACTTCCCGCAAGAGGGAGCGACGAGCAAAGCGTCAGCGAGGGAGAAAGTGGAGAAAGCGAGGGAGAAATGGAGAAACGGAACCCGTTGCTCCATTCTCGCTCCTTTTTTTTGTTTTTAGAGTGAGGATACGCGCTGTAATACAGTGAACACTTTGGTCTGTGCTATTCCGCACAGGAAAGTGGGAGACAAAAGGAACGAGAAAGCAAGGAGGGCAACTGTAAAAGGCAATACCGCTCGATCTACATTGAATTAGAAAACGGTTTTTAGCTCGTCTGTATTACGTTCTAACGTTACCGAGCTACCGGAATACCGGACTGCATTTACCATGTTTCCGGAATGTTGATCACGGTGGGGCGTTGCCTTCGCGCGCGATCCCTGCGCAGTTTATGCCTGAGTTGCATACGCGTATACAGGGATCTTAATTTCGGGGGCGGAGGCGGGGGGCAGGAGACGATGTCTGACCACTCATGCCGAAGCTCTCCCCCTCTTCCCCCCATCCCCCCCCCCCGCGCCGTTTGTCAAGTTCGAAAGAAAACAGGCTTCACAATGAATAAAAACATAGAAATGAAGCATTGATGTGCTTCTCAGAATGACCTGCCTTTGGTCCCAAGCTTTCGAGGTGTAAATGTAGGAAGTAAGCACCTCTTGGAATGTAACATCAGCGGTATTCGGGCGTCATTATCTTCAAAACCCTGCATGACCGTATAAACTATCGCATTGACAAATGACATGAATGTTCCTACCGAGTAAAGGTACGACGCAGACTTGGAGCCCCCTTCAGGTGATTAAGGGGGCGCACTCTGCCCCTCCTCTTCCACCCTCTGCCAACGTCTATCCTGGGTCATGCATTCGCACGAGCGGCGCTATCATTATGCAAATTGTTGGATGATGTTTTCTTTTGCCAATGATCTAAACAAAACTCCTAGGTGCTACTAAATTTGATACTGGCTTTAAAAATACATATTTAAAAAGTCCTAAAAGTTCTCGCTAGAATTATTTAGAATTCTTGTAACAAGTATTGTAGACGTATAATAACGTGGTGTTAGCACGCCTACAGGAGGCTTTCAAGCTGCGTGCGTCGAAATAACATATCAGCTTCTGATATACTTCGCGCGTTTGCTGTCCAGATGTTTATTCGTATTCTTGAGGGAAACAATGTGACTTTGTTTAAGGGTTCGTTACTCTTGGTTAGACACAATATTAATGAGAAATGACAGACAATATTGCCAAGGAAAGTTCGTCCACTTTACTTTCTTCACATTTATATTTTATTTAATAGAAATAACACCCCCTTTACTTTCCTTGGCATTATTGTCTGTTATTTCTATTTAATATTGTGTCTAACAAAGAAAAAGAAACCCTTAAAAAAGTCGCCTCGTTTCCTTCATTGATAGCGAGGGTCCTTGTTCTGGCAGACTTGATGCCTTCAGGTATTATGCAAGGGATTATTGTTCAGCTGCCGGCTCGTAAAAAGATCACCTTCTGCGTGACGCCAACAGGCAGAAAAAAAGAGTGTGCCACACTCACCACCATGGCTGCGACCGGCGCTGACTAACCCTCCTATGTTTTGATGTACATATATGCCCCATAAAGTGGACGAGAGGTTGAACGCCGCCGTAGCTCAGTGGTAGAGCATTGGACGCGTTATTCGAAGATCGCAGGTTTGGTCCCTGCCGGCGGCAAGTTATCTCTTCGTCCACTTTGCTTCGGTCACATTTATATTCTAATTACTAGAAATAACACCCCCCACACTTTCCTTGGCATTATTGTCTGTTATTTTTCATTAATATTAGTATTCTTGTGTTACCTGGGGAGCTTCACCATACATTCTTACCGTGCGGTTTACACTGGGCTATTTCGGTTGTGTCCTAGTGCACCGCAGTGATCGTAAAATTTTTTTCTGGAAGTGTTGCACGAAGCGCGCTAATGATTGATGATCGGCAGTGACATGCGATGAGAAGAAATACGCCTCTGCCTGCATATTGCACAATGCAAGATGCACTGGCCCCAACACGCGCAAAATTCAGCGTGCAATCACGTGGTGACCCGCGGAATTTGCAGTGGTCATAGAATTTCTGGAGAAAGGCAGTTGACATAGGCGCATCTACCGGGGGGGCATGGGGGGCGCTAGCCCTCCCACTGAGAAATCATGGGGGGGCGTCCCCCCCCCACTTTCAACCGTGGTGATTGTCGGCTGCACAATGGGAATCTAAGTCAGGGAATGTTTTACTTAAACGCAGCAATAACGTAATTTTGTAATACACTTTGTACCACGATTCTGCTGTGACGACTGTCTTCCGTGTGTCATGAACACGCACTGTAGGCTACCTGCGGTGCGGGCTGCTTATGCCAGGCTTGTGCGTCTTGCGCTCGAGCATTGCAGAGGAGGCTATCCCTCAGCAGGGGATCTACTATAACATTACATCAATCTGTCATGATTTTATTTTGTTCTGCCAGGCCTGAAATTTAGGCAATCGGTGACGCAAACATGGGCGGGAACCGGTAAACGTTTTATAGCCCGATCAAACGCTCCCCTTTTTCAGGAAATTCAGTATCTTTCTTTGAAAACGAATAGCATCGCCACTGCTCCATATTCAAGCTGTTGAGAGTTGAGTTTCACAAAGTGTCCAGTATTTTAGTTTTGCCTAGCCAGGACAGCTAAAATAGATTCCCACTTTAGTCTCCAACTAGCCTGCTTCACTTGGCTTATCATATGGTAGCCTGTAGCGATCGTGGCGGCTTGTAACAAGGCAGTGGACTCGAGTACATTGAGAAGCCCAGCTTTCAAGTTTGCCCCGTTACTTGATCTACCTAACGAGGGAGATGATCAGCGTCCACGGTTTTCTGGACTAAGAAGGTTGCCTACATGCAAAGGATTGTGTCTGTTCCTAATATTGTTTATTTCTCTCTCTACCTCTATGTCAGCAACGATGAGGTCACAGAGAGTTGTACACTCGCAAAAATAGCTCCACATCGTTGTACTAAAACTGAAAGAGCCACATATGAATCTATATAGCCCATTGCTATAAGCAGCCGCTGCGAATGTGATTGGCGGGCAGCCTTCTTAATTACGTTCAGATAGAGACACTGTCGGGCTGTCCCGAAAAAAATGAGTTATTGTTCAGCACAGTAATGTGCTGCTTATTGTGCACACTTCATTATAACGCCGCGAGCTTTCGCAGACTTGTTACGTCGCGTAACATTTCGTGGCGATGTTATGGCACATTGAACATTTTTGACAAATAGCGAAAAACCAATGACAAACAATACGCCGTATTGAATATAGTTCATTATTTATATTTTCTTTCGCAGTCATGCGTACGTGGTAATTACACGGGGGATCACTTACGCGTCATTTGTTGCGTCGTTTTACGAGCAGGTGCTGTTAGTATGACCCAGAAAATGTCTGCCAATCATTAGCAGCTAACGACCTATACGGAAGGAAACAATGCGGGGTAGTTTAACGTTATGATCGCGCACATTTTACAGCGAAATCTGTTATGAGATCCCAACAAGGCCCGTGGTTGGCGCCGAATTTGTCCCCCGCCGCCGGTGTCCGTAACCACTATCGCGCGAAATAAAAAAAAAGAGAAATATCCGGGATGGAACTAGGTTCGAACCTTGGCCCTCTGCGTGGGAGCCCATTACTCTAACTCAGAGCCATGCCGGCGCTTGAAACTGCATTGCAGAAAGACCCTATACAGGCTTATTATAGAGAACGCACCCCATTAACATATGTAATTTAGTGTGGTAGAAGAGTAAAATAAAAACAAGGCGTCAAACAACGCAAATTCTGTAACCAGGCGTTCAAACAATGAGAATTGCGCAACGATTGGGTTGTTGAATGCTTCCAACCCATTACAAAGGCCTCTACCATAATTCTTCATCGTCATCATCCACAGCATCAACAAAGTGCACATAATGCGTTACAGGTGTTTCGCGGGTGCCACGGGTCTCCGCAGAATGACGAAGAATTGCGTAGTGGCTGCTTCCCTATTTCACAAAAATTATGATGATTTATAGCCTAGTGGGCTCCTCGCAAGTGCACTTCTATTGGTTGCCAAAGAAGCCCATAAGGCTCCCATGATCCATTTGCTCGGGGTCTCAATAAAGTTAATTCTCCCTCTCCCTCTCTTTCTCACGTTAACGTATGTTATAAAGCGGGGTGGGGTAGTTAAATATCGACTGGGCGTAACACAATCCGAATTACGTAAGTAGCGGGTCGTTTGAAGCTTCGAACCCATAACAAATGTCTCAGCCATAATTCTTCCTCGTCATCAACCGCAGCATCAACAAAGTGCGCATAATGCCTCACAGATGGCACCTCGCTTCTCCGAAGAATGACGAATAATATCGTGGTGCGTGCTTCCCAAGTTCACAAAAAATATGAATTGTGGCGTAGTGGGCCGTTGCTAGTGTATTTTTAAGTAGCCACAAGAGAGTTTACAACGAGCTCTAGAAATGCCGCTCTTCCAGCTTTCGCTGTGACTGTGCTGCTCTTTCCGCGCCCGGGCGTTTTTTTTTTCTAGGGAAATTTGAGCTTACATATTTACATAGGCTATTTACTTGGAGAACCGGAGGGGAAGAGTAAAGGGCCACTTCGCCGCTTTTTCCGTCAACCCCCCCCACCGAGCTGGGAAAGTAGCAGGGCAAGGAACGACACCTAGTGTATAAATTCGTAGTCATTATTCTCTATACTACACACAACCGCTCAGTGTGGTTTGCTTGTATTATCGACTCAACTTGGCCTTCTCTTGAGAAATACTTTAGTTAGAGGGCTCTAAGAGTAAGACATTGGCACTCGGCTGTATCCCGAAGACTTCTGCGAAGTATCTAGCTTTGTCAGCCACATGTTTTGTTTAATAGTGAGAATTAGAGTCACGCAGGTTCTTTATACTCGTCGTATGTTACAACGTCAAACTGCGGCTGGGAAGTTATCTGATGGAATCTCAGATGATCTGGGTAAATTTGATGTGCTTTTTAAACGTCACGGTAATATTTCAAAAATTTTATTAAACCTGCTGTTTTCTCGCAGTATGGTGCGCACAGCCTGCACAATCTCTTTGTACAGATTCTTCCATGATTTAAAACAAACAGTTTTTAAAAGCAAGTCATCTGATCACTCTATGAATATCAAAATTAACCTCAATCAATATATAAATATCTATGTGTGTTGTGTGTGTGTGTGTGTGGTGTGTGTGGTGTGTGTGTGTGTGTGTGATACAGAACTATCGGTATATTGACTATCGATAGTATCGATAGTTCTTTTTACACTATCGATAGTGCAATCGGTAGTACCATGGTTAATATCACTAGCGATATTACTGCCACCTTGTTACTGCTTTGTTTTGATGTATGCGGGTTTCATCCACAAAGATTGTTAGCAACGTTGACGCAGACCGCGCCGTAATGATTGCGAAGCTTCACGGTTGGTTGAGATTATTGCGTTAAGGTTACGCGCCGGACGCGAATAGTGAAGTTTATCCGAGTCTAAGTACAAGCCACAAGTATGGCTGTTTCTTGCGCGAGGAAATAACGAGGGAAGGGGTTCAGGGGACGCAAACTTTCGACTGTTTATTCAAGAGAAAGTGCAACGAAATATAGGCACAGACATGCGCAGCAAACTAGGCACACAGCGAGCGCATATCACCATAATCAACACCTCTGATCTATGATCTTTCGCTCTGCCTCGAAAGGGACAATGAAGTGTCACTGATACACATGAACCTCGTGCTTTGATATGATATGCCTCCAACAACTCTCGAGCCGTGTTGTCCCCGCTTCTACCCAGAATCTGAATCTTATTCAACGCGCTCACACTTATGTGAACTGCAGTGGGTCGGCAATGTGCCCCATCTTTACCTTTTAGTGAAAGCTCGTGTTCCCGCGCACGCTCATTCACGCACCTTCCCTCTGGCCGATATACGTCTTGCACAGGTTAGCGAAATTCATACACAACACCGGGGCACATTTGTGTACACTTTGCGTGCTTCTTGCCGCAGCCAACCCTTTCGGTGTCTTCACGGCCAAGACGCATAAGCCGGACGTTCCTTTTAGGACGATTGTGAGTGAACGAGGTACCTGGCAGAATGTGATAGTAAGTTTTTAATGAGGCAGCTAAACTCGGTTGCAGGTGAATGACCCGTTTAGAACTGAAATTCCTCGTGTGTTACCCACTTTTTCAAACGAACCCTTCGATTGGGTACTTGTTCTCGGTTGATGTCGAGGACTTGTTTTATTCTGTCCCGCACGGCGAATTGTTTTCATGTGTAAGACGTTGCATAGACGAGAGTGGTGTTGTTGCCCTTCTGGAATGCCGCGGGAATGACTGTACAATCTTTTATGTCCCTTCGCGAGTTTTATGTCAAGTCACCTTCATCAGTTTTAATGGAGATTTTTATGTCCAAAGACAAGGCATTTGCATAGGCTCTTGTGTCGCTCCTGTGTTGCGCAATTTGTTTTTATGTTCTATTGACCGTGCCTTGCACCAGCATTTTAATGGGGGGGTTTTAAAAGTTTTTAGGTACGTTGACGATTTTCTGATTATTTTAAAGCAACTAACAACCGCTGGATATCATCCCATTGTTAACAATGGTTAGCGCCTTTTGTCGACTCGGGAAGGATTGGTGTTCACAACACGAGTTGCCGGTTCGTGGCTCCTTGCAAGTTTTTAGACTTGAACATTACCCTGCAGAGTGTCACTCACGCTGTTGGCTTTATTCGCCTAGGTCTACAAAAGAATCGCTGCCATATGAGTCGGCGCATTCCAAACTGTGAAAAGGGCTATAGCTAAACATTGCTTAGAGTCTGCATTGCAAGTCGTGCTCGCACGTGATGCAGAAGGTTTTTCAAAACCAATTGGATCGTCTGTCCTTGGCTGGTTTTCCCTCGCACGCTCCTCATCGCCGTCGCCGAGTCGCTCCTCCAGAGTTCAAGAGTGAACACACACGGTGCTGGGGTAGAGCAAGCGGAGAACGGTGGAGACCTGAGGTCGTGCCGTATATGCACCGGTGGCACACAACCTAAAAGGTTGCTAACAGACACGGCGTGCCAATTTGTTTTTTTTGCGCCGCGGAAGCTGGCTCAGCTATGCCCACGTATCCTATCTGATGGGCAGAAAGGTGGCTGCGGCAAGAAGCACGCAAGTCGTACACAAAATGTGCCACCGGTGTTGTGTATGAATTCCGCTAACCTATGGCAAGACGTATATCGGCCAGACGGGAAGGTGCGTGAATGAGCGTGCGCGGGAACACGAGCTTTCACTAAAAGGTAAAGATGCGGCGCATTTGCCTACCCCTGCAGTTCACATAAGTGTGAGCCGTGTTTGAATAAGATTCAGATTCTGGGTAGAAGCGGGACACCCACGGCTCGAGAGTTGTTGGAGGCATATCATATCAAAGCACGAGGTTCCATGTGTATCAGTGATACTTCATTGTCTCTTTCGCAGGCAGAGCGGAAGTTCATAGATCAGGTTGTGATTATGGTGGTATGCACTCGCTGTGTGCCTA